>NC_142509.1:5095000-5395000 GCF_057876585.1 Rhinolophus sinicus | reverse complement strand
ACACTTTAAAACAAATCTCTCAACTGTAGCTCATACCCAACTGACTGCATCGAGCACTTTGAAACTTGTCACATACTGTTACTAAGGTTTGACATGCCACATCCTGTATTGAAGGTCCCTGCCTTTTTATTGGATGGCACTAATCAGCAGTCTTAACCACATATTTTAATCACAGTGGAAAGCTTCGTGTCACACCTCCCTTCTGGTATGGCAATTTCTGTAAAGTAAAAACATTACGGTGTGTCTGTCATCATCCACCTTATTCACTAGATCTGACACCATGAGACTTCTTGCTTTATCCCAAAGTCAAAATGACCATGAAAGGTAAATGTTTTGAATCAATTCAGGACATCAAGCCATGACAGCGCAGCTAAAGACACTCATGAAACAAAACTTTCAGATCTGTTTTAGAAAGTGGCAAGAATGATGAGATAAGTGTTGGAAGTGAGGGGGGCTATTTTGAATGGGATTAATGGCAATGTATCCTTTACTGTAATACATTTTTAATTTTTTTTAATTAAAGTTTATTGGGGTGACAATTGTTAGCAAAGTAACATAGATTTCAGGTGTACTATTCTGTATTACATCATCTATAAATCCCATTGTGTGTTCACCACCCAGAGTCAGTTCTCCTTCCATCAACATATATTTGATCCCCTTTACCCTCATCTACCACCCCCTCCCCCCTTACCCTCTGGTAACCACTAAACTATTGTCTGTCTCTATGAGTTTTTGTTTCTCATTTGTTTGTCTTGTTCTTTTGTTGTTTTTGGTTTATATACAACATATCAGTGAAACCATATGGTTCTCTGCTTTTTCTGTCTGACTTATTTCGCTTAGCATTATAATCTCAAGATCCATCCATGTTGTCACAAATGGTCCTATTTCATCTTTTCGAACCGCCAAATAGTATTCCATTGTGTATATACACCACAACTTCTTTATCCATTCATCTATCGAAGGACATTTTGGTTGTTTCCATGTCTTGGCCACTGCATACAAAGCTGCAATGAACATTGGAGCACACATGTCTTTATGGATAAATGTCTTCAGATTTTTTGGGTAGATACCCAGGAGAGGGATTGCTGGGTCATATGGTAATTCTATTCATAATTTTTTGAGGAACCTCCACACTGCCTTCCATAACGACTGCACCAGTCTGCATTCCCACCAACAGTGTATGAGGGTTCCTTTTTCTCCACAGCCTCTCCAACACTTGTTACTATTTGTCTTGTTGATGACAGCCATTCTGACTGGGGTGAGGCGATATCTCATTGTGGTTTTTATTTGCGTTTCTCTGATGATTAGTGATGTTGAGCATTTTTTTCATGTCTATTTGCCATTTGTATGTCCTCTTTGGAGAAATGTCTCTTCAGGTCCTGTGACCATGTCATACGTGGACTGTGCTACACTTCCACATAGGAAAGGAAAAATGAGAGGAAATGGGATGAAGATGAAAATAAATTAAAAGGAAATGAGGAAGAAGGTAGAGATTCAACCTTGACATTGGGAAGTCCAAGTCTAAAGCTGTTGTAGCTATATACAACCCAAATAACCACAAATGGCTGAGAATAATTATGGTCCAATCAAGAGAACATGGAACAAGTCTCTCAATCTCTCTGAAATCAGTTTCCTCTTATTATAATAGCTCTTTCCTATGGTTGTTAGAGAATTACATAAATTAGAGGAGGGAATGTATGTGACTCTGCCTTATATGGTGCCTGGTCAACCACGCAGTTCCATCAATGGCAGTGGGTGGTCACTCTGGCTTATGGTGCTTGGCACACTGTGGGCACAGGAAGCATTTGTGAATAAATGAATTGATTCATACACCAGAGCTGGCAGGAGAAAGAGTGAGCAGAGGTAACTAATCAGGGAAGACACCAGCAGGAAGCCCTGATAAGCACCGAAAAAGCCTTCTCTGGCAGCCCAAGTCTGTGCCTTCAATACCCATTATCTCAGTGTGCACAGTGAAGTAAAGTGCGCTAATTGGGCCCTGTGTCCAGGCAGCATGAGGGGTCAGTCTGATGACGGTAATGAAGCCTTTGTGCTGGGGCTCAGGAATGAAATCTACAGCTTCTCTCAGGCACTCTTCATTCGTTTTGCCCCAGGGAGAACCCTGCAGGCTTTCCTCCATTTACATCTTCTTTCTTCTCTCTAACATTGCATTAAGTGCACTATCACTTACCTCCCATTTTGATTCAGAGCTCTCAGAGAGTCTTTTGATGTTTTCCACCTGGCACCTCGAGTTACAGTTTCTGTGTCTGGGATATTTGGTGTGTCTGTGCCCTGCACAGCCTTTCCATGGAAGTGAGAACATGGCCACTTTGATTCAGCTGAGTGATCTGAGACAGGGTTTCAGAGTCATCCTCAGCCAACCTGTGGCCTGGCAAACATGGCCCACCTTCTGCTCAGGTACATATGCTGCTTAAATGTATAGAAATTGAATCATATTCAAGGGTTACTAACCCTTGTTGCTATCGCCCCTGGTTCCCATAATCCAAAAAGAACTTGTTTGGGAGTTAAAAGGTTTTGCTCTGCCACTTCCCTTGTCTTTGAGTAAATCATTTAATCATCAGATTTAAATCTCAGTGTCCTCATGTCTAAAAGGGATTAATATGGTCACTGTTAGGCTCAGCTGTAATGACAAAAGTGAAAGCAATTTGAAACTTTGATAAAGACTATTTACATATTAGTAACATACTACTACTACTGGCCTCATTATGATAATTCCCAAATGCCGGTTATTCTTATTAAAGTCCCTAAAAGAAGGAGCCTCTCACAGAAACATCACCTCCACTAGGCTGCTCTGTGGCTCCCTTGGTCTATCAAGGGGCATCAGAGAATATGCTCACTTCTGTGTAGGAATAGATGGAATTTTTTCTGAAATATTTCCAGCAATGCCCTGAAATGAAGGTCCACAGACCTTCTCATGACAAGCAAATTCCTGGAGCCACCAGCCGACTGCTACAGGGAGGGTCTTCTTCCAAGAACACCTCTTTCCTTCCGTGGTCCCTGAGCTGTTGAGAATTCCAGTGATCAATAGTCTTTCCTTTGCACTACCAGGAAATCTAGGGCAGGTTTGTCTATGCTGGGAAAACAGTTCACATCCAGACATATAATTACAAGTACAGTATAAGCAGCACCTTTTGGTCTGGCTCATGTTAACTCAATTCTTGGAGTTTTCACAAATGATTTCCATGGTTTCTCTGCCAGGCAAGCTGGCCCACTTATGTGGGCTCATCCCTTGTCCAACAGAAGGTGCCCTTCGCTATAAATCCCCCTTCCCTGGTGGAAATTCTGCTCAGCCTTTACGGGTCCATTCAAATGCTATCTCCTCAGTAGAACCTCCCTGAAATATCTTCTCCTATGTTGTAGAATATTACTTCCTCTGGGCTCCACAGTATTTTGATTATAATTTTTTTTATGGAGTTTTTCTTCCTGGCAGTATATCATTGCTGCTCATGTATTTGTATTATCTCCCTATAGGATTGTACACCATCCAAGTGTGGAGCTATGCTTTACACATGTTTTCCTCGTCCATAATATCTAGTAAAACATTATTTATTCTTAGTGCCCACACAGTGTCTGGCACATAAAAGATGCTCAGTGACTGTTTGTTGAATAATCAATATGTGGGGGAGAGGAAACTGAGGTGCACAGATTTTAAGAGAAAAGTAGTAAGTATTATAGAACATACTCAAACTTAGGCTTTCTGACTCTAATCCAATGCTCCTTTTTATCAGAAAATATTCCAGTTAAAATTATCATCATCATTTTGAAGCCAGAACTATTTTCTTGAAACTCCCTTGATCATTATTAAACATGTTTTACTTTTTTCTGCTGCAGATGCTGTTCTGCCTCCCCCCCTGAAACATAGCTTCTCACCCTTGGAGAAATATACCAAAGTCCAGTATAGGGCTTCCTAACTAGGGGGCTGAGTGCCTTGTTTTCTGAGGATGGGTCATAGGTGATCCAGTTACTTATCTCCTCCCAGCCTTCTAAGGGATTGGGCAAAGCTAGGGCAGCTGGAACCCTGAGGACAGTTACTCCGAGGTATCTAGACTCCATTTTAATGTTTTTACATTCATGCATAGCATGGTTATGTACATTGGAAATGGTTGGGAGGCATAGCAACAAACTGTCCAAGAAATGAAAACAAAGGATAGATAAGTGATACAAGATTGGCTACGGTTTAATATTTCTTAAAGCTGGACAATAGTGTGTATGGGCGTTAGATGAACGTTTACTTCTTTTTAGTATACTTGAAATTTTCAAAAACAATATTTTAAAGATAAAAGATGAAAGAACTGCCACCAACATAACTTCATCGAAGTTTCCCCAAGTTGCAATATACTTACATACATTTCAAAAAAGAACGTTTCATCATTGGGTGGTGGACCCGCTGAGATGCCTGGGGATGCGCTCATCACACTTTCATGTCCAATTGGTCCTACATCAAGTTTGGAAATTCTGTGCCTCAGGCCTATCCTGTAAGTCACTTCAAGTTCTAGCTCATCTGCAGTGCATACGAGTTGTGTAATCCTGGGATGGCTACCTAATCTCTCTGATGCTCAATTTTATTACCTCCAAGATGAGAAATATCTACCTGCCACTGTCTCTGTCGCACATACCACATTCTGATGTGCAGAGAGAAGTTTTTCTCTGCTCTTCTATATTATGTTGGGTGGTCTAATAATTAAATTGACATGAGGCAGATTACAAGAGAAAATAACCAAATTTAATTGCTTATGTATGGGAACCCCACGTACATGAGAGAGTCAGAGACCACACACACACACGACAGGTTCAGAGACAAAAAGGGAAAATGAGGTCTATATAACATCCTGAGCTAAGGAATGAGGTTAAGTACCTGAGGCTTCAGAGGGAGGAGGGTCATTTGCATATTAATAAGAGCAGATGTTCAATAATTAGATCTTTGTCCTGACATATCAATATATCATAAAAATTATCTCTGGTAAAGACTCTTATTATGGTCAAGGCTCCCAATTTAGATTTTTCTAGGTAGAAAGGGAGTAGACGTTTTTCCTGACCCTACAGAGTTTTGATTGCCTTTATAATAATCCACATGCCACAGTGGCACACCTTGGGGAGACCTCTTCTGAACCCCTTCACCACACACCCAAAATATGTCACCAGCCCTCTGCCCCTAAAGTACTTCTTTTTAGATGATCCCCACAGCACTGGAAGGTGAGGTAGCCAAGGTGTCTGTGGTCTGGAAACAGAGAGCTCAGGACAAGGATGTGTCGGACTTACTGGTCTTTGGCATTAGAACCACAGAGTCCAGCGTAGGGTCCAGCAACTTTCTCCTTCCCATGGTTCAAAGTATCAGAAACTTATTCCAATCAAGAGCTAATTCTACATGAATTCATTTTTTTTTTTTTTTTTTTTTTTTACTTCTTAAAATTTATCTTGGCCTAAAGATGAGAAATCTAGGCCAATGCAATATCTTCCTTTAAATACATGCCAATTTTGGTTCTAAGAGTGTCTCACTAGCTCTCTATGGCTCTGAGGAAAAATGATCCAAAGAAACGTCATTTGAACTGCCACATGCTCAGCTAACATGCATGGACCCCAGGAGGCAGAAGCTGTGGCATTCTGAGAGGTCGTGATCTTGGAGATTAATTTAGTGGTTACCAGAGGGGAAGGGGAAGGGGGGTGGTAGATGAGGGTAAAAGGGCTCAAATATATGGTGAAGGAAAGTGAACTGACTCTGGGTGGTGAACACACAATGTGATATGTAGATGAAGTATTACAGAATTGTACAGCTAAAACCTATGTAACTTTGCTAAAAATTGTCACCCCAATAAACTTTAATTAAAAAATAAATTAGATTTTAGCATTAAATGGTAAAAGAGATCACCATATTCTGTCAAATTTCCCTGCTAATTTTTAAAATTTTGTCACTTTCTCTGTATTTTTACTGCCTCTATAAATCTGAGGCCTTTATCATGTCTCACCTAGATTCTTGCAGTCACTCTCAGAGAGGTCTCCATGCCTATGACCTCACCCCATTCACACCAACCTTCATGCAATTACCAACTTGACCTCTCTGAAATGAAAAGTGTCCTCTGATAAAAAGTCTTTGGTGACTACATTGCCTGAAAAATTCAGTCCAACTTCTAAAGAGAGAACAAAGAGTTGTATTAATTCAGCTCAGCCCATGCTTCTTGCCTCTTTTCAGGCTCTTCTTCTAACACAGCTTTTATCTCATTAATCTGTTCCCTGCTCTTCAGATAAATCAGCTTGAATTTTCTGCATTTATCCTCCACCCAGGGAATTCCAACTCACTTTTTAAGACTAACATAATTGTTACTTCTGGCTCAAAGCTTTCCCTGGCACCCCTTCCATACACCTCCAGGCTACAAAAATCCCACACTCCATATTCCCACTGTGTTTTTCCCATCCCTCTACTGCAATCCTTATGCCAAGACAGGTACATACTACAGGGGAGCCACTTCCATCTGTGTGCTTCTGTCTCATGCAAGTGCCTTTGTGAATTCTTCTTGTTATTGCATGAGGATAACACTGGCTTATATACTCTGAACTGCAAGGGAACTTAGAGTTGAATTATATCAGGTCCTTCATTTCTCAGATCAAACAATTGTGACACATTTATTTATTCATATATTTATTCATTAATTGAATTCTAGCATGCTAAATATTTATTGAGAACTTATTATGTGGTTGTTTCTCAGTGCTGAGTATGCACGCAAGAGTAACACAGGAAAATCCCCCACCATTCTAGGGCTAACAACCTTGGAATAGTGGTAAATAATGGCAGATAAATGAATGAAGAGGTAAATATAATAATTTCTGATAGTGATAATTGCTATGAACACATGACCAAATAATAGGACAGATAATGTCCGGGTGATTTTAGTTCTAGGTGGTCAGAAAAGGGCTCTCTAATATTACAGTATTTGAACTGAGATAAAACAATGAGAAGCTTCTAGCAACATGAAGTGAGAGAATAGCATTTCAGAAGGAGAGAACTGCAATTATATAGGCCCTGAGGACAGGAGCAGCTTATGTTCTAGGAACAGCTCAAAGGCAGTGTGATAAGAGCATAGCTAGTGAAGGGGACAGTAGGGTGGGGAGGAAAGACCAAGGTCAGAATACAAAGGACCTTGTTGACTATGATAAGAATTTTGATTCTCTGGTATCAAAATGCAAAGCCTCAAAAAGTTTTCTGTGGGGAGAATTAAGGAATCTCTAAGAATTAAGAAAAAAAAAATTAGGAAAAGATCATTTCTTACCCACGGTTACAAGTAGCCTTCAAAACCAGTTTGAAACATGTTCAATTTACCAAGCTTGTAATGACTTTAGTGAAAAATACCTTCAATTGCCAGACAGTCACAGCAGTCTCACTGAGGTAACCATGCTTCCATGGATGATGGCAACTCACTTTCACACCACCCTAAAACTTTTATACAGTCAGCACTTTCTCTGCTCAGAGAGAACATGCCTGGCTAGCATAGCCCTCCCTTAGTACAGTAAGCAGTAAATTCAACTTTGTCTTTTTGTTTCAGATTGTGGATGTTGGACTCATCGTCTTTGACAGTTCTGGAAGTTTCTCTCAGATTGTTTTGAAGACCTAGAATTTGTAACCAAGTACGTCTTCATATAAGGTCATCAGACTTAAGTCTTTATATAAGGTACTTAGGCCTATGTATTTGTATTAAGTAATTAACTTTGATTTAGAAGTAAACCATTAAGTAAATAGACCCAGATCTTTGAGTAACTCAAGGTTTCTCAACTTTGACATTACTGACATTTTGGTCTGGCAGTTCTGGGAGGTTGTCCTGTGTACCACAGAACATTTAAAACTATCCTGGGCCTCTACCCGATAGATTCCAGTAACAACCCCAACCCAGATGTGACAAACGAAAAGGTCTCAGGACATTGCCAAATGTCCCCTGGGGAGTTAAATTGTCCCTAATGTGAACTGCTGTTATAGGTTATTAGACCTTTTGTTTGGAGATATAATATTGATAAATATTTTTTAATTAACCTGATTCTTTCCCAGTGGTTTATGTGTCATAAAGTCTTGTTGTTACATGGTGTTTCAGTTTGGATATACTTTTTTTGTTGAGTGTTAAAGAGTGTCTCATGGGAAATGTATGGAAGTATAAGCCTAAGTCTCCAGTCTAATACAAGTGGGTCCTGAGGGCCAGGGGCATGAGACCTGGGACATATTCATCAGCAAACAATATCTCAAACTTTGCCTTGGTTCCTCCATTATGAGGCATTCCCTGTCTTGTTAATTTGTGAAAGAAAATGATTAAAAGTCCATATTCAGGGTCAACAAAGGGCCAAATCTGAGACTGCATTGGTCTGGCAAAATCCGCATGTGTGCACCACTTTGATGATGCCTTGGATTCCCAAAGGTAAAGGGAATATTGAAGGGGAAGACATTGGGATGACATTCAGGACATCAAGGGTAATACGACGACAGCTCTGATGGCCATTCCAGAAAGAGTTCCAAAATTGCTTTAAAGGGTGGACAAGGCACTGGCATCAATGCATAGCTTCCCAAGGGGAGTACTTCAAAGGTGACTGTAGTGATATTCAGCGATGAGGTATGTAGCACTTTTTCTAGGATGACTTTGCTAACCTAATTGTCAGAACTTGTATGTACCAGATGTTCTTTATAAATCGTCTACCAAAAAGATCTTTGTTTTTTTTTCCGTGTCATCGCTACCATGATAATGCTACACTGAACATAGGGGTACATATAGCTTTATGAGTAAATGTTTCCATATTTTTTGGGGTAGATGCCTGAAAAGGGATTATTGGGTTGTATGCTAATTCAATTCTTAATTTTTAAAGGAAACTCCGTATTGTTTTCCATAGTGGCTGCACCAATTTACATTCCCACAAATAGTGTATCAGGTTTATTCGGTTTTTGTTTTTTCCTCCACAACCTCTCCATTCTAACAGGTATAAGGTGGTATTTCACTGTGGTTTTGATTTGCATTTCCCTCAAAGCTAGTGAAGTTTAGCATTTTTTTCATGTATTTGTTGGCTGTTTGAATGTCTTTTTGGGAGAAGTGTCTGTTCAGGTCCTCTGCCCATTTTTTAAGTGGATTGTTTTTTGTTGCTGTTGTTGTTGTTGAATTACATGGGTTCTTTATATATTTCCAAAATATCCCCTTATCAGCAGTGTTGTTTGCAAATGTCTTCTCCCATTCGGGTGGTTGCCTTTTTGTTTTGTTGATGGTTTCTTTTACTGTGCAGAAGATTTTTAGTTTGCTGTAATCCCATTCATTTATTTTTGCTTTTACTTCCCTTGCCTTTGAGGTCAAATACATAAAATCCTCTCCAAACCCAAAGTCCATAAGTTTAGTAACCATGCTTTCTTCTATGCAATTTATTATTTCAGGTCTTATATTTAGATCTTTAATCCATTTTGAGTTAATTTTGGTACATGTTGACAGATAGCAGTCTAGCTTCATTCTTTTGCACATGGCTTTCTAATACTCCCAGCACCATTTATCGAAGAGGCTTTCTTTTCTCCATTGTATATTTCTGCCTCCTTTGTCAAAAACTATTATATCTGCCCATACACAAGGTCTGACAAGCAGGTTAGCGAACTCAGCCTAGAAAAAGTCCTACATACCTCATTGTTGAATAGCACTATGGTCACCTTTGAAGTACTCCCCTTGGGAAGCTATGCACTGATGTCAGTGCCTAGTCTACCCTTCAAGCAATTTTGGAACGCTTTTTCTGGAATGGCCATCAGAGCTGTCGTCATATTACCCTTGATGTACTGAATGTCATCAAAATGTCTTCCTTTCAATATTTCCTTTATCTTCGGTAAAAAAAGAAGTCATTGTGGGGCAGATCAGGTGAGTAAGGAGGGTGTTTACTGGCTAAAAACTCCCAAACAGACAGCACTGTGTGAGCTGGTGCATTGTCATGATGCAGGAGCCCTGAATTGTTGGCAAAAAGTTCAGGTCGTCTAACTTTTTCATGCATCCTTTTCAACACTTTGAAATAGTAAATTTGGTTAACTGTTTGTCCAGTTGGTACAAATCCATAATGAATAATCCCTCTGATATCAAAAAAGGTGAGAAACATCGTTGCAAGAAGTTCGTGAACTTCATTGCCAGACCTCATATAGTCTTTCATTGTATTCTTGTATGATCCTTTGTATATCTGTAGCATCTGTCGTAATTTCTCTTCTTTCATTTCTGATTTTGTTCATTAGTGTCTTTTCTCTTTTTTTCCTTAGTGAGTCTAGCCAGCATTTTGTCAATTTCATTGATCTTTTCAAAGAACCAGCTGTTTGTTGCATTGATTATTCTTCTACTGCCCTTTTCCCCCTACATTTCACTTAATTCAGTTCTAATTTTTATTATTTCCTTTCTTCTGCTGACTTTGGACTTTATTTGTTCTTTTTCTAGTTCATTAAGATGCAATGTTAGATTGTTTATTTGGTATTTTTCTTGTTTCTTGAGATAGGCCTGTGATGATACAATTTTCCTTATTACTATTTTCACAGCATCCCAATAATTTTGATGTTATATTTTTCATTCTCATTGTTTCTATGTATCTTTTGACATCTTTTATTTCTTTGACTCAGTCATTCTTTAGCAGCATGTTGTTTAATCTCCAAATAGTTGTGGGTTTTTTGGCTTTGTTTTTGCAGTTGATCTCCAATTTGAAAGCATTGTTGTCAGAGAACATGCTTGGTGTGATTTCAGTCTTAAATTTGTTACAACTATTTTTGTATCCCAACATGTGATCAATCTATTGTTGAGAATGTTCCATGTGCCCAAGAAAAGAATGTATAGTCTGGTGTTCTGAGATGAAATGCTCTGTAAATGTTAATTATGTCCATTTGGTTTAATATGTAATTTAAGGCTGATATAGTCTTGTGGGTTTTCTGTTTGGATGATTTATCCATAGCTTTCAATGCATTAATAAGTCTCCTACTATAATTGTTTTTTTTTTTTTCATTTCTTCCTTTAGTTCTGTTAGTATGCTGTATATGTTTTGGAGCTCCCTGATTGGGAGCATATTCATTGATTAGTATTATGTCTTCTTGATGTATTGTCTTCTTTATCATTATAAAATGTCCATCTTTGTCTTATTACCTTTTCTATCTTGAAGTGTATTTCATCAGATATAAGTATGAATACACTTGTGTTTTTTCTGGAAGCCATTTGCATGAAGTATCATTTTCAACCCTTTCACTTTGAGTCTATATTTATCCTTGCAGCTGAGATGTATGTCTTCAAGGCAGCATATGGTTGGGTTTTGTTTTTTGATCCAGTCTGCAACTCTGTGCCTTTTTATTGGTGAGTTCTATCTATTTACATTTATGGTGATTCTTGATATGTAAAGATTTCTGATAGCTATTTTATCTTTTGTTTTCTTGTAGCTCAGTGGCTCCACTGTTTCTTTGCCTTTGTGTTTTTGTCTATTATTTTGTTTGGCGGTATTGCATAATTTTTTTCCCTCTGTTTCTTCCATTTTTATGTTGTGTGTCTCAGTTCTGGACTTTTTTTTGAGGACTTACCATTACATTTATATAAAGAAAAGTTTCATGTATACAGTAGTCCCTTTTCTTCAGCATGTTTCTTACTTCCAATCCACTTTGCAAATTTAGATCTTTACCTCCTCCTTTCTAATGTTTTTGTTGCACAAATTATCCCTATTTATTATGTGAGTTTATTTCCAAGTAGCAGTAGCAAATTGTGTTTTTTCTTCTCTTTTTCTTTTTTATGTTTTTATCGCCTTTAACCTTTATGTTACATTTAAGTGTATAGTGGCCTGTTCTGATTAGGGATTACCATTTTCTGCTTCTGTCTGTCTGTTAGTCATCTTACTTATACTTTTATATCCTTTTGTCTTTTTGTTTCAGGTAGAATAACCTCTTTCGTTATTTCCTGTAATGCAGGCCTTACGGTGGAAAATTCCCTCAGCTTCTATGTGTCTGGAAAGGTCTTTATTCCTCCTTTATATCTAAAGGATAACTTTGCTCACTATATTATTCTTGGCTGGTAATTTCTCTGTTTCAATCGTTTGAACAGTTGATTTTACTCCCTGCTAGCTTGTAATGTTTCTGCTGAAAAAAAATCTGATGATAACCTAATGGGCTTTCCTTTGCAGGTTACCATCTTATTTTCCCTGGCTGTTTGGAGAATTCTTTCTTTGTCATTAATTTTTGACCGTTGCAATATAATGTGCTTTGGAGAAGACCTTTTTAGGATTGAGACAATTATGTGTTCTCTTTGTGTCTTGGATTCGAGGATTGAGTTCTTTCTATAGGTTTGGGAAGTTCTCACTGACTATTTGCTTGAATACACTTTTGGTGCTCTTCTTCCTCTCTACTTCTTCTTCTGGTATATCCATTTTGTTGTTGTTGTTGTTGTTATATTTTTTTCAAAGTTTATTGGGGTGAAATTTGTTAGTAAAATTACATAGATTTCAGGTGTACAATTCTGTGTTACATCATCTATAAATCCTGTTGTGTGTTCACCACTCAGAGTCGATTCTTCCATCACCATATGTTTGATCCCCTTTACCCTCATCTCCCACCCCACTCTCCTGTTACCCTCTGGTAACCACTAAACTATTGTCTGTGTCTATGAGTTTCTGTTTCTCATTTGTTTGTTTTGGTCTTTTGTTGTTTTTGATTTATATACCACGTATCAGTGAAATCATATGGTTCTCTGCTTTTCCTGTTTGACTTATTTTGCTTAGCATTATAATCTCAAGATCCATCCATGTTGTCACAAATGTTCCTATATCATCTTTTCTAACCGCCAAATAGTATTCCATTGTGTATATATACCACAACTTATTTATCAATTCATCTATCGAAGGACTTTTTGGTTGTTTCCATGTCTTGGCTACTGTAAATAAAGCTGCAATGAACATTGGAGCACACGTGTCTTTATGTATAAATGTTTCCAGATTTTTTGGGTAGATACCCAGGAGAGGGATTGCTGGGTCATATGGTAATTCTATTTGTAATTTTTTGAGGAAGCAGCACACTGCCTTCCATAACGGCTGTATCAGTCTGTATCCCACCAATGTATGAGGGTTCCTTATTCTTCACAGCCTCTCCAACACTTGTTACTAGTTGTCTTGTTGATGATAGCCATTCTGACTGGGGTGAGGTGATATCTCATTGTGGTTTTGATTTGCATTTATCTGATAACTAGTGATGTTGAGCATTTTCTCATATGTCTATTTGCCATTTGTATGTCCTCTTTGTGGAAATGTCTATTCAGGTCGTCTGCCCATTTTTCAATTGGGTTGTTTGTTTTTTTGTTGTTGAGTTTCATGAATTCCTTGTATATTTTGGATATTAACCCCTTATCTGAGGCACTGTTTGCAAAAATCTTCTCCCATTCAGTTGGCTGCCTCTTTATTTTGTCGATGGTTTCTTTTGCTGTGCAGAAGTTTTTACTTTTCATATAGTCCCATTCGTTTATTTTAGCTTTTACTTCCATTGCCTTTGGAGTCAAATTCATAAAATGTTCTTTGACCCCCAAGGTCCATAAGTTTAGTACCTATGTTTTCTTCTATGCAGTTTATTGTGTCAGGTCTTATGCTTAAGTCTTTGATCCATTTTGAATTAATTTTGGTACATGGTGATAGATAGCAATCCAGCTGCATTCCTTTGCACGTGGCTATCCAATTCTCCCAGCACCATTTATTGAAGAGGCTGTCTTTTCTCCATTGTATGTTTTTTGCTTCTTTGTCAAAAATTATCTGTCCATATTGAAGTGGTTTTATTTCTGCGTTTTCAGTTCTATTCCATTGGTCTATGTGTCTGTTTTTCTGCCAATTCCATGCTGTTTTGATTATTGTAGCCCTGTATTACAAGCTAAAGTCAGGGAGTGTGATGCCTCCACTATTGTTCTTTTTTCTTAAGATTGCTTTTGCTATTCAGGGTCTTTTGTGGTTCCAAACAAATCTGATGATTTTTTGTTCGATTTTTTTTTTAAATGCCATTGGGATTTTGATGGGAATTGCATTAAATCTGTATATTGATTTGGGTAATATGGCCATTTTAACTATGTTGATTCTTCCAATCCATGAGCACGGAATGTCTTTCCATTTCTTTGTGTCTTCTTCAATTTCTGAATGGGAGAAGATTTTTGCAAACAGTGCCTCTTATAAGGGGCTAATATCCAGAATATACAAGGAACTCATGAAACTCAACAACAAAAAAACAAACAACCCAATTGAAAAATGGGCAGACGACCTGACTAGACATTTCCACAAAGAGGACATACAAATGGCAAATAGACATATGAAAAAATCCTCAACATCACTAATCATCAGAGAAATTCAAATAAAAACCACAATGAGATATCACCTCACCCCAGTTAGAATGGCTGTCATCAACAAGACAAATAGTAACAAGTGTTGGAGAGGCTGTGGCGAAAAAGGAACCCTCATACACTGTTGGTGGAATGCAGACTGGTGCAGCTGCTATGGAAGGCAGTGTGGAGCTTCCTCAAAAAATTATGAATGGAAGTACCATATGACCGAGCAATCCCTCTCCTGGGTATCTACCCAAAAAATCTGGAAACATTTATACATAAAGACACGTGTGCTCCAATGTTCATTGCAGCTTTGTTTACATTAGCCAAGACATCGAAACAACCAAAATGTCCTTCGATAGATGAATGGATAAAGAAGTTGTGGTATATATACACATGGAATACTACTCGGCGGTAAGAAAAGATGATATAGGAACATTTGTGACAACATGGGTGTATCTTGAGATTATAATGCTGAACGAAATAAGTCAGACAGAAAAAGCAGAGAACCATGTGATTTCACTGATATGTGGTATATAAACCAAAAACAACAAAAGAACAAGACAAACAAATGAGAAACAGAAACTCATAGACACAGACAATAGTTTAGTGGTTACCAGAGGGTAAGGGGGGTGTGGGGTGGGAGATGAGGGTATGGGGGATCAAATATATGGTGATGGAAGGAGAACTGACTCTGGGTGGTGAACACACAATGGGATTTATAGATGATGTCATACAGAATTGTACACCTGAAATCTATGTAATTTTACTAACAATTGTCACCCCAATAAATTAAAAAAAAAAAGAAAAAGAAATATGTGTTCCAACGTTTCTGCAATGTAATATATAGAAAATGTGTTATAGAATTCTATACCTGAAATGTAGGTAACTTGGTTAACAGTTGTTACCCCAATAAACTTTAATTTAAAATAATACATAAGATACTTAGAAATAAATTTCATTCAAATATGAAAGATCTTTACACTGAAATCTCTACAAAACTTTTTTGGAGAAAATTAAGACAAACAAAATGGAGAAATATATAGGGAGACCAGCTCAGAGATGATGTAGATACCTGATCACTGCACTGTACACCTGAAGCTGAAGATGAACAATAATGAATTTCAACTACAATTTTATATATATTTATAAGTGGAGTACAGCATTAGGAATAGAGACAGTGAAAATGTGATGGCTCTATGCGATTTCAGAGGGGTAGCAAATAGGGGGAGTGGGTTTATCACTGTTTGAGGGATATAAATGATAAATGTCTAACTATTACATTTTTTTGTACACCTGAAACTAATAATGATAATAAAAAAGCCCAACTTCCAAATACCATCACATTGGGGATTAGAGTTTCAACGTATGAATTTTGGATTAACACAAACATTTAATCTATGGCAGTAATAATATAAAAAATTCAATAATGATACATGATTTGCCTATAAAATGTCATGGATTAGGGACGTTAGAAACATGGAGGCATGAGGGGTTCCCCTTGATCTCTACCCTTGAAGTTACAAGTTGAACAGCTATAATTAAAAAATGGATTCCCTGTGTGACACACATAAATAAATAAATAAATAATTAAAATGGAGCAATATAACATGTCCACGAATTAGAAGAATCAATTTTGTTAAGCTGTCATTTTCCCCAAATCAACCAGAATTAGGATGCCACTTCAATCAAAATAGCAATAATTCTTTTTTGTTATAGAACTAGAGAAGCGTATTACTAAATTTATAAATGAATGCAGATGTATCAAACACAGAGGGTGCCAAAAAAATGTATACACATTTTAAGAAAGGAAAAAAAAAACTATTAAAATTGTAATACTCAATATATACTGATAACAAAAGATGAATACAAGTCATATTTGACCTCTGCAATTACAAGAGGTGCTCAAAGTGGTTACCATCAGCATCCATACACTTCTAATTATGGCGAACTACTGCTTGAGCAACGTTGACCAAAGTGTCCACTTGTATATATATTTTTGGCACCCCTGGTATAGAACTAGAATAGCCAATACAAAAAACAAGGATCAAGTTGGCTATATTAGGCTACTTGATTTTAAAATTTATGTACTGATTTTTAATAAACTACAACAATTAAAAAGTTAAATTAGAATAGATGAATGGATCTCTGGATCAGAATAGTGTATCCAAAAACAGACCTACACCTGCGTACCAAGGTAATTCAATGGGAAACAGTTTTTCCAAGAAATGGTACTGGATCAAATGAAGATCCTTTCAGAAAAAAAAGTAAACTTTTCTCCCTATATCACACAAATGCAGACAAGTAATTTGAGATGAATCACATACTGTGTTTCCCTGAAAATAAGAGCTAACCAGACAGTCAGCTCTAACGCGTCTTTTGGAGCAAAAATTAATATAAGACCCGGTCTTATTTTACTATAATATAAGACTGGGTATAATATAATATAATATAATGTAATGTAATATAATGTAATGTAATATAATGTAATGTAATGTAATGTAATACAATACAATACAATACAATACAATACAATACAATACTGGGTCTTTTATTAATTTTTGCTCCAAAAGATGCATTAGAGCTGATTGTCTGGCTAGGTGTTATTTTTGGGGAAACATGGTATCTAAATACAAACAATAATTTGGTTCCAGTCAAGATGGCAGCTGTACTGGCCTCCTGTCATGATCACATCAAAATACAGTGAAAGCTGTACTGGCCTCCTCTCATTGATCACATCAAAATTGCAACTAAAATATAGAATAACCATCATTGAGAATTGTCTGAAGTCTAGCTGGACATAAGTACTATAACTAAGGATATACAGAAGAAGCCACCTCGAGACTGGTAGGAGAGGGAGAGATGCGAATGGGTTGCTCCCATACCTGCATATGGTGGTTAATACTCAAGAGGAATATCTCAGCCATGATGGTCCTCAATGAGGAGCAAGGAGTCCCAGCCCTGCACCAGACTTCCCAGCTCAGGCTTCTAGTGCCAGGAAGAGAAGTCCCCATAACTCTGGCTATGAAAACCAGTGGAGATTGTGGCTGAATGAGATAATGGGCAGCTGGAGTCCCAGGCATTCCTCTTAAAAGGCCTGCACATGGACTTGCTCACTGATGGACTCACTTGCTCTGAGCTCCAGCACAGGGGCAACAGCTCAGAAGTTAGCCACATGACATATGGGGAGGAAATTTGTTGTCTGGCTTCAAGTGAGGGCTGGAGGGGCAACTTTGTCTGGACAGGCACATTGTGTTTTTTGTTTGTCCCTCCCTACTCCCAGCATGCAGATAAGTGCAGCCGTCATATTTGAGTCTCCATCAACCTGGCTAACACCATTTGACCCATCCTGGTGACTCCCTGATACCTCACCCCACGCAACTTGCAGACAAACCAAAGCAACTTCCAGTGGCTTTTTCATAAAAATGTTATGTCTTGGCTCATGTAATGAACTGTCCTAAAATCTCTCAAAGGTTTGCAAGCCCCAAGCAAGCAGTGCCTGGCCTGGTATAACCTGCACCTCTTGCTAATCAGCCCCAAGACTGACATTACTAGTAGCTCTCCTTTGTTCACAGCTTCGCCCCTCCCAGGCACCTCCAAGCCCAGAACTAGTGGCAACTATATTCAGATCACTTTGTAGCTCATACCAAGTGGTCCCAGGTAGAGTACAGTCAGTGGCTGACCTTGGCCTGCAACAGTGTCCCTCTCAAGAGGCCCCAGGCCAAGATACTGCATGTTGGAAGTGGGGAGGCCAACAAAGGATGAAAATAATGCCTGCCTGAACAGCGTTGCCCCTCTGTCCCTTGCTTGAAGCCAGAAAACACTGTCAGCTGATTTCTCAACAGAAATGTAGCAGGCCAGAAGGGATTGGCACAAAATATTCAAAGTGATGAAAAGCAAGGATTTGTAACCAAGATTACTCTACCCAGAAAAACTATCATTTAAAATTGAAGGAGATAAAGAGCTTCTCAGACAAGAAAAAGCTACAGGATTTCATCACCACAAAACCAATATTACAAGAAATGTCAAAGGAACTTCTTTAAGAAAAAAGAAGGAACAAAAAAAGATAAAAAATATTAATAATAAAATGGCAATAGCTACATATCTATCAACAATCATTTTAAATGTAAATTGTAAATACTCCAATCAAAAGACATAGGATGGCTGAATGGATGCGAAAACAAAATCTTTACATATTCCTTCCTACAAGAGACTCACTTTTCAAATAGAAAACCCAAAGAGACTGAAAGTAGAGAAAGGAAAAGTTATTTCTTAAAAAAAGAAAAAAAAAACTGACATAGGAATACTTACACCAGACAAAATAGACTTTAAAACAAAGGCTATAACAAGAAACAAAGAAGAGCCCAGTAATCTCACTTCTGGGTATTTATCTGAAGAAACCCAAAATATTACTTAAAAGGGACATGTGCATCCATATGTTCATTGCAGCATTATTTGTAATAGCCAAGATATGGAGGCAAACTGCGTGTCCATCAATGGATGAATGGATAAAGAAGACGTGATACATATATCCAACAGAATATTACTCAGCTATAGAAAAATGAAATCTTGCCATCTACAACAACATGGATGAACCTCGAAGGCATTATGTCAAGTGGAGTAAGTAATACAGGTAAAGACTAATGTCATATGATTTCACTTATATGTGGAACCTAGAGAACAAGATAAATGAATAAACAAAACAGAAACAAGCTCATCAATACAGAGAACATTTTGATGGTTGGCAGATGGGGGATTGGGGGATGAATGAAAGGGAAGGGTATTAAGAGGTACAAATTGGCAGTTTATTTAGTCATGAGGATCTAGAATATAGCATGGGGAATATAGTCAGTAGCATTATAATAACTATGTATGGTGTCAGATGGATACTGTACTTATTGGGGCAATCAGTTTGTAAGTTATATAAATGTCTAATCATTGTCTTGTACACCTGAAATGAATATAATATTACATTTCAACTGTAATTAAAATATAAAAAATATATTTAAAATCTGTCATTAAAAAATAAATACAAGCAATAATTTCACAAATTTTACAGAATAAAACCTAGCAAAATATCCCTGGGGACTTTGCATAGGTCAATATTTATTATCCAAGAAAACAACAATAAGAATAAAACAATGAATTTATAATGAAAGAACAATAAATGATAACTTGAATTTCATCAGAATTATAAACTTCTGTTCTTCAATAAAAGACTGTTAAGAAAATGAAAAAGCAAGGCTTGTTTCCAATATCTGTAAAAAGGCTTGTATCCAGAGTATAGAAAGAACTCCTACCAACTCAATAATAAACAGACAAAAACGTTTTAATTGTCCAAAGATTTCTATACTTTAAAAGAAGAGATATTAATATTCATTAAGCATATAAAATTTAATCAATATCAGTAATTAGGAAAATGCAAATTAAAACCAAAATGAGATACAACTTCAAACATACTACTAGCATGGGGAAAATTCAAAAGAATAAAAATAGTCAGTATAGTGAGGGTACAGGGCAACTGGAACTCTCATACTTTATTAGTGGAAATATAAAATGTCACATTATTTTTATTTTTAACTGGCATTTTCTCAAATTGTTACACATTCATGTATCCTGTAATCTATTAATTCCTTTCCTACATATTTACCCGATAGAAATTAAGTCCTATTTTATATTTCAAAATGTTCATAGCAACTTTATTTAAAAATAGCCTTCACTGGAAACAACCTAAACTTCAATCAGCACGTGAAAAGATAAACTGTTACATATTCATAAAAGAACTCGTACTCAATAGTAAAAGGAATAGAGTCATAGGTAAATGCAACAACATGAATGAAATTCAGAAACAAGATAGTGAGCAAAATATCTGCAGATATGTAAAGGACATACAGGGTGACTTCATTTATATGAATTTCTGAAACTGGCAAACAAGCTAAAGTGATAGAAATCAGAACTGTGCTCGCCATTGAGAAATAAGAATAGGGTAAGGAAACACTGTGGTGTGATAGAAATGGTGGTGATTATTTGTATGTACACATTTGCTAAATTTCATTGAACCCCATTGCTACAATCCGGACATGGTATCATCTGTAAACTATACTTCAAATTAAAAAAAAAAAAATATGTTAAATAACCCAATGAGTGAACACACATTTTTTTTAGTGGGTTTGAGTTTACAAAATACTTTCACTAATAAAGGTGGGTAGTGAATCTGAATCTGTTCAGTTCCTGAGTTATTTTAGAAACTTATTTCAAAAATATAAATCTGTTTGTTTCCTGATCTCAGTTAGTGAGATTTTGGACAATGCGAGTTTGGCTAGAGAGGTTCACCTGAACTTTAGTCCATTGGATCCTTGTAATTGGTCAGACAATTACAGGTGGTGATCCAAGATTTAGACAAGTTAAGGGATTTGTCTCAAATCACAACTTAAAAATGGAAATTTAACTTCCAGTTGCCAGCCCTGTTGGGATACCAGACACTAGATTTACTTTGTCACTTAAGCTAAACCGTTGGAAAATAGGTGAAGCAATGATTTTCTGACATTGGATAATAGACGCACAGCACAGTGATCCCTGTGGTTTTGGTCTGTTGTCTCTGAAAAGCAACTCAATATCTCCTTAAACACCGTGTTTCCGGGAAAATAAGACCTAGCTGTACAATCAGCTGTAATGTGTCTTTTGGAGCAAAAATTAATGTAAGATCCGGTATTATTACATTACATTACATTACATTACATTGCATTGCATTGCATTGCATTGCATTACATTACATTACATTACATTACATTACATTACATTACATTATATTATATTATATTATATTATATAGACCGGGTCTTATAGTAAAATAAGACCAGGTCTTATATTAATTTTTGCTCCAAAAGACGCATTAGAGCTGATTGTCTGGCTAGGTCTTATTTTCGGGGAAACACGGCAGGATAGGACCATTTTGAGCTGATTCTGTGGTTACGTTGTCAAAGAAATAAGGCGTGGTGACTGCAGTATCTGGTCACTTCAGAGTCTATGCAGTCAGTCCCACTCATGCCTGCTTAGCCTCCCATTCCCTGCTCTCACTTTAACACCTCAGTCTCCACCTCAGTTTAACACCTCAAGTTCTCCATCTCCCAGAAAACAAAAAACTATGAAGCTGGAATACAAAACTCATTCTGACTTCCTCGTTAGCTCTCCATTATTGGGAAAAGGTCAGGGGACCTCCTGGGAGAGATTTCCCTCTTTTCCAGTGTAATAGACTTCTAATGCCCTAACTTGCAAGATATTGGAGGGAATGCAGGGCTGGGAAAGCTGTTCATATAGCTAAACACACCTTGAATTGTCCAAGTAGCATAACTGACCTTGGTATCTGGGAGAAAGTGGTCAGTAAAAGGCATGACCACCACAGCGAAAGTCAGAGGTGTGTAATTACAAGATACAGATTAAATCACCATCAGATATGAAGCTGAATAATAAGTATGCAGATGAAGGAAAATGATTAAGTCAATAGATTATAACGGATTCCCAAAACTTGTCATAGGCTTTCTCTCCTTCCCTCTCTTTATAGAAAATATACTTCTCTGTCCCTGGATGATCTGTTCTCTTTTCTCCCTGCTCAGAGCTTGGAGCATCGCTTACAAGTGGCTACGCTTTGCCCCTGAGTACAAGCAGTCCCTCTTCCAAGATTGTAAACCTTTCTTGCCTGTATATAAGGAACTTTGGAATGTTTTGCAGCCTCCTGGCAGAGACCAGCCAAAAGTCCTTTTATTTTTCTGAAGTTTGCCTTGGAGATGACGAGAGTATTATTCCTGATCTCCATCATATACGCTATTCTAAACACCTCTGCCTTATATGGCATTTTCATAAAACTTTTATCACTTTGCTCCTGCTGTGAGAAATTTAGCAACCAGAAGAAAGGAGGCATGCGGTGTGCCTGGAGGGCGGGTACTGTGCATCATGAGTTGATGCTGGGACAGCTGGGGTCCATACCAGACTCTGTTGGGCTTCTATTACCCTACTTCAGGATCTTGGGCCTTTATGAGCCTCAGTTTACTCATATGTAAGTTGACTATGTTGGAAAACATGACTTCAAGGCCAACAGTAGCTCTAAAGTCCATGGTTCCAACTTGAAGCACCACATATGAATGGCTCCACAGAAGCCAAAGACCTTAGGGTGATACTATCCCATAAATAGAACTGGACCTGCTTAAATCTGGCAGTGAAAGCAAAAAGGAGATTTCCATACTTTCTTCCTTGAGGGCCCTGTGCTCAGCAAGTTCAGAGGACTCAAGAGCTACCCTGTCTAAGCATGATCTGACTCCCACCACCAGACCTCATGCTTGCTTTCCCCACTGGCATCCTTCCAGCCTGAAGTGGAGGTTTGCTGGTCTTTGAGGTCGTGTCTCATAGTTTCCCCTCTGGGAACAACAGGCAGAGCACAAGATGCCCAGAAGCATAGAGTTTGAGAGCTCAAGCCTACCTCAACCAGTTTATAAGACAAGGTAGAGATGCAGAAACCAGGACCCGAGAGGAATATGATTTCTCCCAGCTCTGACACTTGCCAGCTTGTGGCTTTAAGAAAACTGCATCAGCTTAGTGTCCTAAAGCATAAATGGGCATAAGTGCTCCCAATTCCTCCCACTGTTATGAGGAATAAATAAGATAGTATATTTTAGCTTCTGATTTGTGGTAGATGTCAAATGTGAACAACTTTAACACTCGAGTGTTAAACCTGGGGAATGAATGGCAGGTCTGCCAGGAGAATCCAAGTCTCTGTTACCAATCCCATAATTTTCCTCTACATTGGGTTGCCCTGAAACACACACACACACACACACACACACACACACACACACACACACACTCACATGAAAGGAGAATAAGCAGGTAGGAGAGTGAACAGAATTGAGTAAGGCAAGCAGGAGATACACTAGACCAGAAGTATGAAGACCTAGTCTCATCTTAGCTCCACAGAAAAGCAGCTAAATGACTTACAACAGGTGCTTAAAACTGTCTGTACATCCTACTGTCATCTATCCAATAAGAGTAAGAATACTTGCCTTACTATCTTCAAGGCATGTTGTGAGGATCACGAGATGGTATAATTGAAAATATAAAATACATAAATTATAAAATATATTTTATAGTACAAAAGGTATATATATATATATATGTATATATATATATATATATATATATATATATATATATATATATACATAAAGTATAAAGTATATAAAAGTACTAATCCATTGGAAGGACCTCATAGTATAGTGTTTTTTTTTCCAACTGCTGTATTATTTGAGGATCCAAAAATATATAAAATAGCTTTTTATATATTTTGTGAATGTTAAAATGTTGAGCAAATGTAGAGGTTCTTTTTTACTTCAAGAGAGAGGAAAGACTGAGCACCAAAGCAGGAGGCGCCCAAAGTCCACAGCATGTGTTTATGGAGCTCAGATCAGAGATTTCTGATCCCCACCCTCGGGTAGTTTTCCAAAATCCGTGGACAGTGCAACATTCACAGACACTGGGTTTGTTGGCCTGCTTCCTCTCCTTCTATTACAATCCCATTTGTCTAGGCAGCTTCCATTTGCAGAGGACAATTTTAAGCTATAATAAATTAAATCACTTTAATCAATGTTTTAATCTCAGCTGAGCTTTAATTTGTTGTGTTTCTTCTTCCCACCAGAACAGACTTCCCTTTGTGCTGCCCCATCATGACCCATAAGCCAGACCCAGAGGAAGACATGGCCTGAGGCCCTGGGAGGCATGAGGTGACCCTCCTCATGCCAAGGGCTTAGCGATCACCGGGGTAGGATTACTCCAGGTGTGATTTCCACTCAACAATCCTGGCTCTTGTTCCATTACAATGAGTTACATATTCCAATTGTTCTTAATACAAGCAGAACACTCCATTCTATGAATGGCCTATATATTTTTTATGTGTCCCCTATTGAGGATTGAGATCAGCAGGGTGAGCTTGGGGAAACATGCTCATCATAACCTTCAGTTTCTTCATCTGTAAATCTGGGTGGGCGATCCCTCATAACAACGGAAACGGCTGCTTCTTACAGAGAAGTTCTATGCGGCAGGCCTTGTGCCCAGTGCTCTACATGAATTCTCTCATGGAGATTTCTCAGCAATCTTACTAGGCAAGTATTCTGGCAAATGAAGAAACTAAATCTCAGAAAGTGTGCGTAGCTTGTCCTAGGTTATATTGCTAGCAAGCGATGTAGCCAGGCCAGTAACAAATGAGAGAACAAACTGTGTGGAAGCAACAGAAGTGGAAAAGCCCCAGCAGATGAGCCTCCTGTTGCTGTGGGGTCAGGGACAACACAGGTGAGTGTCCCCACGGGACCCCTGGATGCCCGCTGATCCACCTGCAGATGCCCCACTCTGCTCTGGATGGGGCAGGAGCCAGGGTGGCTCAGGATCAATGGGAGAGTGGCTCGGACCCCACCAATGTTCTGCCTGCTGGGGGTCTCTGCCTGTGCCAATCATGCAGAGGGGGCCTCACTGCCTCTGTGAAGGCTGGCAGACAGAGTTCCAAGCCCACCTGTGCACTCTCTGCTTTCACAGATACTTTAATTTACAAACTCAGAGCATTTCTGTTACTCACCAATGTATGTGGCTTTATCACTAACCCAACAGCTCCTCGAGATTGAAGACTATTTTGCCTTCCCAGGTAGGTCCTCAAGAACAGCTTTACCCCTGAATCAATATGGGTATTGTATTAATTTCCCTTCAAACAAACAGACAGACATACTTTACAGAAGCGAGTCTACCTGTGTCCTGGGGAGAGGAGATGAATAAATGGGGAAAGAACAGCTGAGTTTCTGTACTTGCCAAAGGCCTCTCTGTGTTGTGGGCTGTTAAAACAAGAGTTTACATCACTGGGCTCAGATCACAAAATAAGATGCATGGGTAGAACCCAGGGAGTTAAGCTGCCTCTGCATCTTTGGCCCTGATACTTTCTACAACTGGGACAGGGGTTAGCACTCAGTTTCTGCAGTAGTAGAGGCCGCTTTTCTCTTTGAGACAGTACATCTAGAGGGAACTGACAAGAGCCAAGGGGCAGGTTAAGGGGACTCCAGTCTTCTGCTGCAAATGGCTTTGGGCCACTCCTGCTTTGCTCATTCTACTATGAATCTTGGAGCAAGGACAGGCCTAGGTTTAGGACTGATATTTGCTGTATCTGATAGCAGGCAGGCAGGGCACTGGCCATCAGAGCAAAGCAGGTCATAGCGATGGCGCATAGTCCTCTAGCTACTGCTCTGCCTGGCATTACTTCCCAGGAACAGAAAGTTCTGTGGGGCTCAGAGTAGGAGGCTGGTTGGTAACACAGGTGTGTGTGTATATGTGTGTGTGTGTGTGTGTGTGTGTGTGTGTGTGTGGTGTACTCAGTGTAGCAGCTATTTAACAAATGAAACATGTCAGTATTTTAAGGAACAATACTGCCATTCTAATGTCTGTTGGCTGAGTAACCAACCACACTGTGCCTGGTTAGGGAGAGAATGGTATGAGTGGTGTTGAGAGGCTCTTTCCCTGCCCCACTCAGAATGCAGAGATGGGAAACTTGATCTTGTCCCAACCCTGCCAGCAGTTCCTAGGGCTGAGTGCTTGGAGGAGCAGGGGCTCTCTAGCTCTAGGCCAGTCGCGCATCGCTGTGTCTGCCCCCTGGTTTCTGGCCTGACCCTCTCAGACCTGTGTCTGAACCTGCGGGCAGAGAATTCTGGAGGGGCCAATGCCTGGATGGTTAAGATGTGCTCAGCCTTTCAGCAAAGCTGCTCTCTCCCACAAGTTGCACCTCACTGTGAGGGGGAATGCACAAGCATTGGTCACTGAACAAGCTGCCCAGCCTGCAATCATCTCTGCTGAAAGCACAGACCTGGGGCTGGACCCCAGAAGATCTTGTGTTATCCAGGACCACAGAGTACAGACTTGGGGCTGGGGCAGCCTAGAATGACCTCACTGCTCAGAAGTCCAGGCTCCAGAAAACTTGCTTTCTTTTAGGCTATGAACGGTTTCCCACTGTGATTTGTTGAAGTCTCCAAACCTGAAAGATGTGTCCTAGTAATGCTCTCTTGATCCAAAACCATTCTTGCATTATTCCAGGTTTTACTATAAGTGCAAGGAGGAAATGGTTCTAACTGGTTGTTGTGGCTATATAATGGCTAAGTGACATCAATAACTGTTATCATGCTCTAAAGATGAACATGATTTCCAACTTTGTATAGACTTAGTGTTTTCAAATCACCTTACTCAAACACTACTTTGATTATTCCCAACAATAATTCTAAGAACAACGCAATTCAATTTTCTCTATTTCTCAATTGAAGAAACAGATGCTTAGAAAGGTTGACAACTTGTTCCAGGCCATATGGTAGAAAATAAATGAATTGAGACTCAAATCCAAGCCTTCTCATTTAAAATCCCATGTTTACCAGGCTCTTGCACCCAAAGTAGAATTTAATCTTTTCTTTCCAGGGCTTTGAAATGACCCAGAAGACAGAGGGCATAGCATGGAGGATTAAAAGCGAGTGTGAGAATCAGAAGACTGTTGGTAACGAGGCCTCATCCCAGGCAGTGCTTTTTCTCTTTGAGTGACACACACATCCCCATTCAGCTGTAACCCTTCCCCCACCCCCAATAGTCTTCATGGAGCTCCATGAGCCTATGCCATGAAAGTATTATGCTAACTCTGAAATGCTCTGCAGACACGTAGTCTTGTGGAATTGTTGTTCGCGCATGCCCACTGCCAAGAATCTTTCTTTCTTTGAAGCACAGAAATCAGTACCGATGGAAAAAACACCAGTGTCTTCTAATAGGTTTTTCTTCCCTTTAAAATTAAGAGAAAATTCAAGGGCTGCAAAACTACTGAGCTGTCAGTTTTCCTAGCATATCTTATTGTTCCCAGCCCAAAGTGTCTGTATTAACATTTTTATAAATATCCAATATTTGCATTATTTGTGTTAAACCAGTGGAGGGTCTTACCTTACTTCCCCATACACACATACATCTTTCAAACACAATAGGATCTGAATTATATTTACAAGAACACAAAATTATATCAACAAGAACACAAAATTAGACATGAATTCAGTGACTCTTATAGATAACTGGAAGATGGGTTTTCCTCCTTCGGAAATAGATATGACACTCACTTAGAAGCTTGGTACACACTTTGGAGATAAGGGAGATATCTCCACTAGTATTTTGTCTCTGTTGTCATTCTGGTCTTCACTTTCGCAAACTCAACCTGAAAATTCATTCTTTAATTTGTCCTTCCAATGGTAATCAATCACCTCTATGCTCCTGGCACTGCTCAGGATAAAATAATCTCTGAATTGAAAACTATCACAGACACTTGGCAGGTAAAACAATGACAATATAGCTGTGGTTTTCAACTGGGGGTGATTTTGCCTCCCTGGAAACATTCTTGGTTATTGAAACTCAAGGGGTGCTGCTGGCATCTAGTGGACAGAAGTGGGTGCTGCTAAACGTTCTACAATGCACTGGACAGTCCCCAACACAGAATCGTCTGAGGTTGTCAGCTGAGTAGAGGTAGAGAAGCCTGATAATACTGTGGGGTCAGTGCTACAGCAGGGGTAAGTCAAGAGTGCTAGTGTGAAAACACAGAGAACAGATGTTACATTTCATTCAATGGGTCAGGGTGGGTGGGCTTCCTGGAAGAAGAGGAAGACTAACGAGGGAGATCTTCCCATTCTCCATCCTCTAGTAATTTACAAGCCAGCAATGGTGTCTTACAGCACCATCTGTATCCTGTTCATCTTATTTGTTCTTTTAAAAAGCAGAAAAACAAAACTCAAGGACCCTAGGCCAAACCTTTTCCCAAGAAGTAACTTTGGCAAGTTTCTCTCACTGTTGGCCATCACCTTCGATCCCTTCTTCTTATTGTTTTCTCACTTTCTTCCCTGAGTCACATCCTGCCTCTCTGAGCTTCTCTCCCCAGCCTGTCCCTTGGCTTGTTTCTAAGGTCCACTGCTCCACACAAGCACGTCCACTTGGAGACTTCTATGAGGTATTGGACACTTTTAGTTACCAGGATGGTCAGCACTGTTTACACGGACACAGACTATTGGCTACATCAGCTCTGATGAAATAATCCAATCCATTCATACTTGTTTTCTAATTGATGAGGGTTCTAGCTGAAAGCATGGCTGTGGAACCCCAGGGCAGGTCGCTCACTCCTTGTCTTCTCACTTTACTTGGTCTCATCACCTTAACTTGCAGTTTTGTTTTTCTCTGTCTCTTTTCCATTAGAATGTGAGCTTCTTGAGGCAGAGACTGCATTCCATTTCTCCCTGTGTCCACAGCACAGATCTTGGTCACAGACATTGCTTAATAGGTGCTTATGAATAACTTGAAGAGAAGGTGGGAGAGAGGGATGGAGGGAGATAGGAGACTGGTAAAACACTTATCTTTAAGATCAGCTGAAGAGCCTACCTCTGCTGAGCCCTTGGTGGGTTGTCCTAGCCATCCTGCCCTTATGATCTCAGAGCATCTTCTAGAACAGGGGCTGAGGGGTGGAAGAGGACAGGGCAATATGGGAATAACATCTGACCTCTTCTACTTGGTCTTCTGAACCTTTCTGCTCACTCCTCCATTCCTATTACAAAATTGCTCTGTTTCCATATCTACAGCATTTCTATTATAATACAATTTATCTGCTGACACATCAGCTCCCCTGCTAGAATGTGTAACTAACAATTGTCACCCCAATAAACTTTAATTAAAAAATAAAAAACAAAAGATAAAAATTCTGGGGGAAAAAAAAGAAAAGAATCTCCAAGTCCAGTATTATTTGTGGCACATTTTAAGTCCTCAAGGATATGATGCCTTGGTGGTGTTAAAGAAAGAAATAAAAAGTGGAAACTTTAGCCCAATCCAATCATTCAATGAATCTGCTCAAAATCTCACAGGTTAGTCGAGTAGGAATATAACTCTATTCAGAAATAATTACAGCGCTCATAACATATACTATTCTTTTTTTCTTTTTTATTGTGGCAAAATATCCATAACACAAAACTTACTATTTCAACAATTTTAAGTGCACAATTCAGGGACATTAAGTACATTCACATTGTGGCACAGTCATCACAACTATTTATTTCCAGAACGTTTTCTTCATCCCAAACTGAAACTTTGTTCCCTCTAAACAAGAACTCCCCTTTCCCTTCCCCAACCATCAATCAACTTTCTGTCTATATGTATTTGACTACTATAGATGCTTCATCAACCTCTTGTAAGTGTAATAATACAGTATTTGCCCTATTGTGTCTAGTTTATTTCATTTAGCAGAAGTTTTCAAGGTTCATCCATGCTGTTTCAGGTACCAAAATTCAATTTCTTTTTTTAAGACTGAATAATATTTTTCATGTGTACATACCACATTTTGTTTATCCATTCATTTGTCAATGAACATTTGAGTTGTTACTACCTTTCTATTGTGAATGATGCTGCTATGAACATTGGTATACAAACATCTGTTGAACTTCGTGCTTTCAATTCTTTAGGGTGTATACCCAGAAATGGGGCTGTTGGATCATATAGTAATTCTATAGTTAATGTTTTGAGGAACGGCCATACTACTTTCACAGTGGTTACATCATTGTACTTTCCCAGTAGCAATATACAAGGACTTTAATTTCTTCACATCCATGCCAATGCCTATTTTCTGTCTGCTTTTATATTTTAAAAAAGCGTTGTTGTTGTTGTTTTTTACAATAGTCATCCTATCTCATAGCAGTTTTGATTTACATTTTCCAGATGATTTTTAATGTCGAACAACTTTTCACATGCTTTTTAACCATTTGTATATCTTCTTTGGAGATACATCTGTTCAAGTCATTTGCCCATTTTTGAATTGTGATATTTGTTTGTTTTTGAGTTGTAGGTGTTCTTTACATATTTTGGATAGTAATCCATTATCAGGTACATAATTTGCAAATCTTTTCTCTCATTCTGAGAGTTACCTTTTCACTCTCTATATGATGTTCTTTGATGTACAAAAGTTCTCAGTTTTGATAACGTTCAGTTTGTTTTTTTCTTTTGTTGTGCTTTTAGTGTGATATCCAAAACATCATTGCTTAATCGAACATTGTGAAGCTTTTCCTCTATGTGTGTTTCTAAGTGTTTTATTACTTTCCCTCATTTATTTAGGTCTTTGATACTATCTCATCTTTAAGAAACTCATGAGAGAGTGATGGAAGCAGGCATGTAAAATACTCAATGGAAAGTGAGAAGGTGGTTTCATAGTGGCTAGTGACAGGGGTATATGGAATCACACAGATTCTGAGCAATTTAATTAATCCAAGTCTCAGTTTCTTTATCTTAAAGTAGGAATGTTTTTCTTTGCTTCATAATGGATATGGATGAGGGAGTGGAGGGCAGAAAAGACCAAAGCGGTGGGATCTCCCCAGCACTGAAGCTCCCCTCCAGTGAATACCCATGAAACTGACACACGTGATACTCACTAGGGAACACAGAATAGGGGTACATGTGTTATCGGCTCCATTTTACAGAGGAGGAAAGAACTGGTGAAGAGAAATGAAGGGGTTGGTGGTTACAAAAGGCAGCACCCAGGTGTCCAAGAACCCACGGCCCTTTCTATCACCCCAAGATCGAAAGCATTATGGGGCACCAGGAGAACTGCTGTGTATTTTAGGGGCTGGCAGATAAGCTGGACCTGGATAAGCCTGGCCAAAGGGCACCTCAAAAATTAAAGGATATTGGGGTTTCCCTGTTGGCCAGCAGAGAGAAGGGAAAACTGAGCTGGGACAGCACAGAGACTCAGGGAGAAGAAAGGAGGAAAACGGTGCCCCAAAGAAACTGGGCAATAGGGTCTAGTGCAGGAGCAAGGCACAAGCTTCCAGAAAGGAGGGCACTCCAGGCAAAGCCTCCTTCTGAAGCTGGCCAGGGCCTTACACCTACCCTAGAAGCTCAAGACCACCGACCTGGGCACAGCCCAGTGAATCCTCTCACCTGCAAGGGGCTTTGTCAAGAAGTAAAAGGCTTTGTCAAGAAGATTTCTATTCATTCATCTAACAAATGTTCATGAAATGCCAACTCTGGCTAGACAGAGCCTGGCCTGATAACTGTGGCAGATGACAGCTGCCTGTACAAGGAGGGGAGGACGCTGTGTTCCTCAGTACAGCTGACCTCAGTGGGTCCCAGCACCTCGGGGCTGGCAGTGAAAGTAGTGAGCCACTGGGAGGTGTGCTGGGCCAGTCTGGAGCCCTCCCCAGGGAGTCAGAGGGCATCTGCAAGGACACAGCTGTGGGGCCAGTTCCCAGGCCTTCTTAATTCCTCAATAACCTGCACCTCAGCCAAAGCCTGGCTGGGGTCCTGATGACACGGAGTCCAGAGGGAAAGTGAGCATGTCCTAGGTCTTCTCTGGGCCCAACTTTGCCAATTCTCATAGTCTACTGTGTTGCAGAGAAATGAAAACCTAAAACTCATTTTTTTAAAATACTCAAGAGGAGGAGGAAGTAAAAAAAAAATATAGCAATGCATAATTAGGGAGTCACTGAGATTCTGTCTAAGCTAATGAATAAATAAACCCTTGACAATTTTCCCCAAATGCTGTGACAGGATAATTAGACCTAATATTTTAATTTTAATGCGTTAGAGGCATTTGGCTTTTGTTAATGAGATGTAACTATGCATTGCAGCATTCCAGGTTTGTTTGTTGCAGAGCAGCTAAACTGTCATTGCCTAAAATGGTAGTCTTTTATTTCTTTGTATTGATATATTGCCCTACATACTAAAGAAAATAAAGTTGAGGAGGAGTTATTTTGTTGTTACTTGGTTTGGTGTTATTGTTCACTTTTCTTTTCCTCATTGTCCTTGGGGAAAGAAAAGGAAATCTGTTACTTGCAATGAGGCCCAAAGTCTTGGTGTGTAAGGCAGGGGGAAGGAGCTCAGGGCTGCCGGAAGCTTCTCTCAGCAGCCTGACATGACACTTTCCTCACTTACTAGCTGATGTGAATAATTTTCACCCAGCACCCTAAGAACAAGAGGAATTAGACCTGGACTAGGCTGTCTATCTAGAAAGGAGGATGGATTCAGATGAAAGAGGCCAGTGAGAAGACAATGACAGTAGCAAGGATGGGTTCTCTGAGAGCAGGCTGCGCCCAGCAGGGGAAAAGAGGGTGGTGGGGGAGGGTGTCCAATGCGTACTACCTCCCCAGGCACACAACACAACAGAAGGGTCAGGGTGGAAAGAGTCCCAATTTTGAGTCAGGGGTCAGAGATTATGGCTTCAGCCAGTGGAAAATTTCTGACCCTGGCTTCCTAGTCTGCAAACTGATGAAAGACTTTACACCTAACTCGTTGTGAAGGTCAAACAGTTCATGTCCATGGGGTGCAACCATAGATGTCAATGCTATCTAATGGGGGGATCATTCTTTTTGAAAAGGTGACCTGCCACTGCCAAGTTAAGGGGGCTCTGAGTCAAGGAATTCCCCAGGTCTCAGTGAATGTGAGAAGGGCTCTGTCTTCTACATGGTCACCTGGTGGGGAAGGTGGATTTCAGAGGCTGGGAACTATAGCCCTCTTGTCGAGAAAGCACCTCTGCTCTGTCACTGAAACCCCAGAATAAAGAAAGTGGCAATAATGATGTGATTCAGCCCTGAGTTGGCACGTCACCTGAGTGGGAAACACAGCTCTTCGTCCTGTGTTTCTCCTTTACTTGACTACCACAGTCACAACATTTCTGACACCAGAGGTACGTTTTCTTTTCCCCATCCCAAGCAAGTCTCTGACACCAGCTGGGTGTCCTACAATTTAACTCGATTCTGACACTATCTACCAGGAGTTAGCATCAGATCCAGGTAGATAGTGACAGGTTAAGTGTTCAGTCCCACAAGACCTCCTCACTTTCCCTCCCTTCAGAGGCCAATAATAAATCCAGGTTGTCACCTGTGTCTCTGACCAATTGGCTGTAAATTGGAGATTTCCAGGACTGGCCTCCTCCTCGGGTTTGATTAACTCGCTAAGGCGGCTCGCAGAACCCAGGAAAACAGTTTACTTACTATTTACCAGTTTTTTATAAAAAGGTACAGATGAACATTCACATAAAGAAATACCTAAGGCAAAGTCCAGGAGGGCATCTATCCCCGTGGAGTTGTGCTACTTCACCCTCCCAGTATGTGGATGTATCCACCAACCTATACGCTTTCCAAACCACATACTATTAGGATTTTTATGGAGGCTTCATCATGTAAGCGTGATCAATTATTAATTCAATTTCCAGCCTTCTCCCTCTCTGGATGGTGAGGGATGGGGCTGAAAGTTTCAAGCTTCTCTGCCATAAGAAAAGATGAAATAGTGCCATTTGCAACAACATGAATGAATCTTGAGATTATTATGCTCAGCGAAATAAGTCAGACAGAGAAAGTCGAGAACCATATGATTTCACTGATATGTAGGATATAAAACTGAAAGCAGCAAAGGAACAAGACAAATAAATAAACAAAAACTTATAGACACAGACAATAATTTAGTAGCTATGACAGGGTAAGGGAGGAGGGGAATGGTAGATGAGGGTAAACGGGATCAAATATATAGTGATGGAAGGAGAACTGACTCTGCGTGGTGAATAGACAATGTGATATGTAGATGATGTATTACAGAATTGTACACTTGAAACCTATGTATTAGGTTGGTGCAAAAGTAATTGTGGTTTAAAACGTTAAAAATAATTGCAAAAATTGCAATTACTTTTGCACTAACCTAATAAATTTACTAACCATTGTCACCCCAATAAATTTTAATTAAAAAAAAAAAAAAGAAAATTTCAAATTTCTGATCAAGACTTCTGGTGACCAGCTACCATCCAGGAGCCATCCAGGAATCCACCCAGAGTCATCTCATTAGAACAAAAGAGATTGCTATCATCCAGGAAATTCCAAGGGATTTAGGAATGCTGTGCCAGGAATCAGAGGCAGAGACCTATATGTATTTCTGTTATTACACATTACCCAATTTAAGAAACTTTTCCTATGCTGCTCTCAGCACCCTTGCTCAGCTGAAGTTTGACTTCAAGTTCACAGCACAGAAGCAGTAGCAGAAAGATGCCTCCACTGGGTTGCATTTCCGTAAAGGTCCCTGGCCAGACTGGGATCAGAAGAGATCCAGGCACTTCCCAGACACGCAATCTTCTCCAGGGATGGGCAGAGACCCTTAGCTTTGGCCACACCAAAATGTCCTGCAAACGGTTTAAACCCCTGTTGCTCCCAGAGAGAATGCAAAATAGCCTCAGCATCTCAGAATGGCCCACTATTACATTATCCCAAATGCGGGGTGGAGCTATTCCACTGAGTTATACAAGTTTGGGGAGGAATAAAATAGCATAATATATACAGTTTAAATATTTTAATATAAGCTTTTTTATTGAAGTGTCACAAGCATAGAAAAAAAGCACACAAATCATAAACACACAAAATTTTCACAGAGCCCAGATCAAGAAGGAGCACATTAACACTGCCCCAGAGGGCTCCCTGTGTCCTAAACAACACCCCAGCGAGGGTAACTGCACCTCTGAATTGTAGCAGCATGGATTGGCAGGAGTAGTTTTCAGACTTTATATGAGTAAAATCACATGTCATGTACTTTTCCAGGGAAAAATGCATGACTGAATGATTGTGGACAGATGCAGACATGAAACCCACACCGGTACTAAGGAAGAACACCTTCTTCATCACAGAAAGTTCTCTAGGGCCGCTTCGCTGGCAACCACTTTTCCAACTGTTTGATCCCATGTATTATCTTGTGTGGTCCAACTTCTTCATATACATGAGCCACAGTCTGCATTTTTGACAGGCTCCTTTCACTAATCATGCTTTCTGTGAGATTCATCCATGTCGTTGTGCATACTGGTAGTTAGATTTTATTGCTAAATAGTTTTCCATTGAATGTTTTGTTGATTAATCTGTTGGTAGATATCTGTGCTGTTTCCAACTTGGGAATTGTACTATTTTCTTAGGGATGCTGTAACAAATAACCATCAGCTTGATGGCTTAAAACAACAGAAATTTATTTAGAATTTTGGAGGCCAGGAGTCTGAAATCAAGGTGTTGCAGGCCTTGCTCCCGCTGAAGGCTGTAGGAAAGGAGTCTTCCCTGTGTCTTCCTGCTGCTGGTAGTTGCCAGCAATCCTTGGCATTCCTTGGTTTGTGGATGTTTCACTCCAATCCCTGCTTCCATCTTTATCTGGGGTTCTCCCTGCATGTGACTCTGTGTCGTAGGACACCAGTCACATTGGGTTTAGACTTTACCCTAATCCAGTACGACCTCATTTTAGCTTAACTAATTCCTCTTACAAAGACCCTGCTTCCAATTAAGGTCACATTCTGAGGTTTGGGGATGGGGACCCTATTCAACCCAGTACAGAACTATTATAAATAAAGCTGCTATAAACATTCTTGCACAAGTCTTTTTGCAGACATATGTTTTCATTTTCTTCTGATTATATATTTAGGAGTGCAATCGCTTGGTAATAGGATACATCGGTGTTTAACTAGCTCCCTAAAACCCACCTGGCAGACCCTCCCCTCTTCCTTCTCTGGCCTAACTCCTCAGTGAGGAGTTGGGGGTCGGAAGCTGGCATCTTTTCCTTGCCAGAGAGTCCTATGCCCCTCCTGGGCTTGAGGCTCTCACTTCCAGCCTGAATGCCCTTTGCCTCTCTGTCTTTCCCTCTGTATGAGGCACTGCCCTGGGCACTGCTATGAGTCAGGTCTAAAACCTCCCACAGTGGGACAAAGAGACACAGACACAGGGCAATGTCCTAGGTGCAGAGTCAGGGGAAGGGCTGATAGAGTGCTGTGCATGATTACAACTCATTCATGGGGATTGTAAATGACTGATACCAGATTTTAACAGTACAAAGGAAGAGAGAAGGGAAGACCCCAGTTATCTAAACATGTGCACATGTGGAGGAGGAAATCAATGTCGAGAAAGATGGTCCTACATTTTATTTTTATTTAAAAAATCAAAATCCATGCTTCCCACTTTGTTAGTCGTGAATCTGCCTGCCTGTCCCAAACTCCTAGCTCACTGAGCTATTCCTTACTTCTTGCTAAATCCCACAAACCCTCAAAACTGGTGGGTAGAGTCTTTGGTTAGCACTATCAGAAGTCAGCTGCTCCCAAATACTTTATCCAGAACCATACCTGTGGCTAGAAACATATGCCATGGTGGCATTGCACTGTGCAATGTCAGCTCCCACCCCTCAGCAATGTACAAGGTACGAGCATTGTCAGGCATTCCCTGTGTGGGAGCTGAGAGCCATAATGGAGCCCAGGGGTGGGCCTCAGTGTGGAGGACTTGCGGGCAGCAGGCTGAGTTGGGTAGGAGGTCCAGGCAGACATACTCTGGGTGTAATTGAAGTTTCCTCCTGTGTACCCTGGGATGAGTGTGTCCCTGGGACTGGGGTTTGGGGAACAAGGTGGCATTTTTCTCTGCACCTAACATTTAGGATGGGACATGGCTCCTCAGGAAATGTGTTGAACTGAAGCATGACTCTCTGGCTGGCTGTCAGCCTTGGTGAGTGTCTTAACACTTGGGTGTGTGCCTAACGGGGCCAGAGGAAGGGGCAGAGTGGCTTCCCAAGGCTTGTTTTAACACCTCCACACACCTTTAGAGAAGCCCTTGCTGGCTCCACCTCCCTAAGACTGAATTCAGCTGCATTGCAGAGTCTGAGCAAACACAGAGAACTGAAGGGCTCTCTGAGTATTTGACTTTACAGATTAATATCACAGATTATAATTCCCAGAGGACAGAGGCCCAAGACCAGGAATTCATGTCTCTACACTAAAGCACTTTTGATTGAATTAGAAAGTCGCCCCTGTGTGTCCAGATTAAAAAGACATGCCCTCCCTCGGCCGATGCATCTCGGTGGACCCGGAGTTTACCAAGTAGAGCGCAGATTGCGGGGCTGCTCCCATGTTTCCCCTCAGCCTGGTGACATCTTTAGTGAACAAGTGGGTCTCACAACCCCTGGGTCTGCCCAGGGTTCACAGGTGTCTAGTCAGACTCTGGGCCCTCTGGGGGAGATTTGGAATCTGCCCTGGGAGGCGAGCATCAGACTCCCGAAACCCTGCTGGGTTTGTGTCCTAGTTCTGTAATCTGCTGGCTGTGTGACCTCTGACAGGCCACCTACCACTTTGAGACCCTCCTCATGTGAGAGGTAAAGCTGTGCTCCGGGGATTAGTAGTCCATTACATAACACATATTAGGGCACTTTGTAGATTGTAAAGCTCTAGATAAATGTATAGGGTGATGATGGTGTTGGTGAGAGGGAAAAATTTTGTCTCTAGAAACACAATTTGAGCTCTCTAGACAGCAGCCAATTTAGCTCAATTCACCTGTGTGGAAACTCCCCATGACACTGAACAAAAAGCGCGTTTTTCTCGGCCCCCACTGGCCCTAAGCGATGGGAGTGAGGGAACTATGACTATGAGGATTTGACTTGTTTCTCATAACTCCCCAGTGTCACTTACAGCTCCTCTCATCTTAATGCAGTTCCTTGAATAATCACCAAACTCCCCCACTGATAAAAGCTTGCAGAGATGGCAATAGGAGAGCAGTTAGGTATGTACGCATGTTACTTTCCCCTGGAGATGGAAATGCAGTAGTTATTAGACATGTATATGACACTGAGTGAGGATGGTTGGGGGCAGGTGGTGGGAGGAGGGCACCCATTCTTGTCTTTTGGAAAGGCCATAATGCCCCAAGGCTCCTGCTCACTGCTCACCTGTGGAGGTGCAGTGAGGGTTTGATGCCCTGCCGCCTGCAGCTGCCTGCAGAAGGAATTAAATGGCTCTGCTGGGCCCCAGCTGGGGGTAGGACAATGCCTGGGAGGTTGCACTAAGCACAGGCAGTTCTGTGACAACCCAAGAAAGCTTCCAGGACCCTCTCAGGGCACCTCTCATGAGCATCTAGAGCCCCACCTGCATGGATGGGTAAGGGGAAGGCTCCATTGCAGCCATGGGGCTTGGTCTCAGTGAGGCCTGCAGTTCCCAGGGTTCAGAGACACTGCTGACACCTTGACTGACTGTGAGGGTCCCCCTGAACCCCACACTGTCCTGGATCCCAGGAACGAAAACAAGGGATTTCTCTTTCAGATCCTGATGCACCCTTGAGGTCCTACCTTTCCCTTTTTCCATTTTCCAGGAGAGGCATTTTATTCGGCCCCTCCTGTGCATGACACACAGTCTGGAGATGGAACCCCAGGCAAGCCCCAAAGCATAGCATCTCTGTGCAGCTGTCTTCTCATCTTTTTCCCTCATCTTTTTGGGAAGCCTTTGAGGAAGTGTCTGGGGGCCTCCCAGGGGACCCGTTTGAATAGGATATATCTGTAGGCAGATCCTGCTCTGAGTGTCTCCACATCCCCCACCTCCTGGACAGACACTTACAATCAGTGCCCAGTTCAGGATAGTGGTGACCAGTAGGGAGGGGATGTGTGCAGCACAGGCAGACCTCGGCAGGATGTCTGCCTGGGAGAGGAGCAGTGGCTGAGGGTGTGGGTGTCCACAGCTTTCCCAGGGTAGGAGCCCGTGATGCATGGGGTCATCATTGCTCCAAGGATGGGAAACCCTTCACTGCCCTCAGTCTTACCCACTGGGTTCAAGGGCAGAGTGCCAGACCACCTCAGCCCTGGGCAACAAGTCCCTAGGGTCAATCTGAGGACATGGCTGGTGGCGCCAAATGTGGCCTAGGTGGAGCAGTGACGCACCTTTCCCTTTCCCCTCCCCCTTTCCCTTTCCCCTCCCCCTTTCCCTTTCCCCTCCCCCTTTCCCTTTCCCCTCCCCCTTTCCCCTCTCCCTTTCCCTTTCCCCTCCCCCTTTCCCCTCCCCCTCCCCCTTTCCCTTTCCCCTCTCCCTTTCCCCTCTCCCTCTCCCTTTCCCTTTCCCCTCTCCCTTTCCCTTTCCCCTCCCCCTTTCCCTTTCCCCTCCCCCTTTCCCTTTCCCCTCTCCCTTTCCCTTTCCCCTCTCCCTTTCCCTTTCCCCTCTCCCTTTCCCTTTCCCCTCCCCCTTTCCCCTCTCCCTTTCCCTTTCCCCTCCCCCTTTCCCTTTCCCCTCTCCCTTTCCCTTTCCCCTCTCCCTTTCCCTTTCCCCTCTCCCTTTCCCTTTCCCCTCCCCCTTTCCCCTCTGCCTTTCCCTTTCCCCTCCCCCTTTCCCTTTCCCCTCTCCCTTTCCCTTTCCCCTCCCCCTTTCCCCTCTCCCTTTCCCTTTCCCCTCCCCCTTTCCCTTTCCCCTCCCCCTTTCCCTTTCCCCTCTCCCTTTCCCTTTCCCCTCTCCCTTTCCCTTTCCCCTCTCCCTTTCCCTTTCCCCTCCCCCTTTCCCTTTCCCCTCCCCCTTTCCCCTCTCCCTTTCCCTTTCCCCTCTCCCTTTCCCTTTCCCCTCCCCCTTTCCCTTTCCCCTCCCCCTTTCCCCTCTCCCTTTCCCTTTCCCCTCTCCCTTTCCCTTTCCCCTCTCCCTTTCCCTTTCCCCTCCCCCTTTCCCTTTCCCCTCTCCCTTTCCCTTTCCCCTCTCCCTTTCCCTTTCCCCTCTCCCTTTCCCTTTCCCCTCCCCCTTTCCCTTTCCCCTCTCCCTTTCCCTTTCCCCTCTCCCTTTCCCTTTCCCCTCTCCCTTTCCCTTTCCCCTCCCCCTTTCCCTTTCCTCTCTCCCTTTCCCTTTCCCCTCTCCTTTCCCTTTCCCCTCCCCCTTTCCCCTCTCCCTTTCCCTTTCCCCTCCCCCTTTCCCCTCCCCCTCTCCCTTTCCCTTTCCCCTCTCCCTTTCCCTTTCCCCTCCCCCTTTCCCTTTCCCCTCCCCCTTTCCCTTTCCCCTCTCCTTTCCCTTTCCCCTCCCCCTTTCCCTTTCCCCTCCCCCTTTCCCCTCTCCCTTTCCCTTTCCCCTCCCCCTTTCCCCTCCCCCTCCCCCTTTCCCTTTCCCCTCTCCCTTTCCCCTCTCCCTCTCCCTTTCCCTTTCCCCTCCCCCTTTCCCTTTCCCCTCCCCCTTTCCCTTTCCCTTTCCCCTCTCCCTCTCCCTCTCCCTTTCCCCTCTCCTTTCCCTTTCCCCTCCCCCTTTCCCTTTCCCCTCCCCCTTTCCCTTTCCCCTCTCCTTTCCCTTTCCCCTCCCCCTTTCCCTTTCCCCTCTCCCTTTCCCTTTCCCCTCTCCCTTTCCCTTTCCCCTCTCCCTTTCCCTTTCCCCTCTCCTTTCCCTTTCCCCTCCCCCTTTCCCTTTCCCTTTCCCCTCTCCCTCCATGATTTGTAAGGACGCTACATAGTGGGTAGTAGGAACAGCAAAGCTTAACTTCTCATTTATGTTTCAAATAAACCCTTAATCTGCTGTATCCCTTTTAAGTACATTTATAGTAGTTTTGAAACACGGAAGTGAAAAATAGTGTATGCAAATCCATCAACCTGTCTTCTAGTGACTTCTTTTAATGTCACGCTTGAAAAAAAATCCCCATTTTGAAAATTTTAGAATTGCTCACCCTATATTTTCAAAATCTTTATTGTATCTAACATTGACTTTAGCAAATGGTACTTCCAATTTTTACATGATGAACATATACAAGGTCTGACAATTAAGTTCACAAACTTGTTGCAACAATATTACTAGCTTTTTTTATATATCAGAGGGATTATTCATTATGAATTTGTACCAACTGGTCAAACAGTTAACCAAGTTTACTATTTGGAAGTGCTGAAAAGGCTGCATGAAAAAGTTAGACGACCCGAACTTTCTGCCAACAATTTACGGCTCTTGACTCAGGATAATGCACCAGCTCACACGGCACTGTCTGTGAGGGAGATTTTAGCCAGTAAACACATGACTGTATTGGAACACCCTCCCTATTCACCTGATCTGAGCTCTAATGAGTTCTTTCTTTACCTGAAGATAAAGGAAATAATTGAAAGGAAGACGTTTTGATGACATTCAGGATATCAAGGGTAATATGACGACAGCTCTGATGGCCATTCCAGAAAAAGAATTCCAAAATTGCTTTCAAGGATGAACTAGGCGCTGGCATTGGTGCATAGTTTCCCAAGGGGAGTACTTCAAAGGTGACTGTAGTGATATTCAGCAATAAGGAATGTAACACTTTTTCTAGGATGAGTTCGCAAACTTAATTGTCTGACCCTCTTACTATGTTTATAATAAAAGAAACTATGAATGTTATTTTTACTCCAAGTAACAAAAGGCACCTTTTAATCAAATAGACAAACAAAAATCCCCAGGCTCAGGGCAGGTGACTTTTTTTTTTTTTTTCAGGTGTACAATTCTGTATTACATCATCTATAAATCCCATTGTGTGTTCATGACTTCTTTTGAGACTTTAGCTGAATTTAACTTCTAAGAAGCTCATTCTTTGGGGTGGATTTTGGTAAAATGACTTTTTTCTTAATACAGGAGTGGAGAGAAGTTGGATGTTTTTTCCTCCCTTCTCTGAAGTCTGCCCACTTGTAGTTGCCACATAAAATAAGGGATGCACAGTTAAATTTGAATTTCAGGTAAACAAACACTTTTTTAGTATGTCTCAATATGTCATGGGACATTCTTATACTAATAGATTATCTGTTGTTTATCTGAAATTCAAATTTTCTGGGGAGTCATCTATATTTTAATAATGTTTTTTTTGTAATTTTTAGAATAGTTTTAGATTTAAAGAAAAGTAGCAAAGATAATACAGCGTTCCCATATACCCCCACCTTTATTATTAGCATCTTTAATTAGCATGACATGTTTATCATAATTAGGGAGCACATTAACCCATTATTAACTGTGACATCATCTTATTAACTAAATACACACTTTACTCAGACATCCTGTTTTTCCCTTTCCTTTTCCTTTTCCAGAATCGCACATGACAATTGGTCAGCACGTCTACGAGGCTTCTCCTGGCCGTGGTAGTTCTGACTTGTCTTCTTTTGGATGACTCAGATAGGTTTGAGGTTAGGAGGTCCATACACCGTCCCTCACCTGGAATGTGTCTGATCTTTTCCTCCTGGTTAAACTGGGGGTATGGGTTTTTTTTTGTTTGTTTTTTGGGTTTTTTTTTTTCAGGAAAACCACAGAGAAGAAGTGCCATCTCATCACATTGTATTAAGGGCACATACTATTGATGGGACTTATCACTACTGGTGCTGGCCTTGATCAACGGGCTGAGGTAGTATCTGTTAGGTGTCTCTACTCTAAAGTTATTCCTTTTCTTCCCCTTTCCATATTGTACTCTTTGAAAGAGTGCCACTATGCGCAGCCTGTCAGCTTCGGGGGCAAAGGCCAGGTCTTACCTGACTGCCCAGCCCCCGGGGCCCTGGAGCAGAGCTGGTTGGCCCAATATGACGGACAGCCTCTCACTTGGCTTCATTTTTCCCTGCATGGAACAAATGTTCAAGAGAGAGTCCTGCTGGGCCAGGAGGCCCCAGGCGCAGGGCAGACAGTCTCTGTCAGGGTCAGTGCCTATTTTCATGCTGTGTTCCTACTGGGCAGGAGACTTGGGAGGCCTGATTTCTATTGTTTCAGAGGGAAGAGGAAAGGCCCATCACAGACACTGTCCCACTCCTGGTTCTTAGAGAGGCCAGCCAAGTGACAGGAGGTGTCACTCACCCCAGGACCTTTACCACCCTGGTGAATCCCGTTAGGATGCTCAGTCCCAGCCCCCGTCTGGATGCACCTGTCTTGTCACAACCTCTACACATATGAGCAGCCGAATGAGGCTCTGCACACTGCAGTGCATTACGTCCCCTGGCTCTCCCAACCCTCCCTTCAGGAAGGACATCCTATTTACAGAGGTGCATGCCTCTGCTCCTGCTCATGTGCGGGCGGGCCCTGGCCCACTGACCCTGAAAGCAGTCAAGTCTAGCCTTGCATCTCTCCAAGGGTGTCAGGACCCCACTGACACAGAGAAGTCTCTGGGGTGAGAACACAAACTTTCCAGAGATCATGTCTACTCACTCACTCCAGGTCGCTGGGGAACCTAGAACAAATTCTGTGGCCAATAGTAGCCACTGGGTGGGGAGGATCCAGGCCTCCAGATCTTCAAAAGCAGAAGGAAGCAGCTTCTGAGGCAGAGCAGCCCACCGCAGCCCTAGGGCCCAGCATCAGGTGGGACACCACCTGCATTCGGTCTCACAGTGACTGACAAGGATGGAGGAACAAAGGCTCCTAGCCTGGCAAGCAGGGAATTGGGGTGTTTTGCCAGTGATGTTCTATTGATGACCAGGCTCCCAGGCTTTGGTGAGGTTCCAGCCACTCACCTGGAGCAGGACACAGGGTCTGACAGGAGAGGCTGCTTTCCCCCCTCCTCACTCATTCCCAGGACAAGCAGATCTCCCCCTGGGATGGGTCGGAAGGTTGTTGTGGTTGCTGAATGTTCTGGGTAGGCAGGAGTAGGTGGGAGCTTGGGGACTGGAGGAGCCCATGGGCACAAGTACCTACAACAGCTGAGGACTCAGAGCCTGGCACCCATTAGGCAGACCCCAACATGCTGGAGAGTCACGACACACCCAGTTGTGCCCGTTGGCCTGCTATGTGGCTTTGGCATGGACGCCGAGCCTCTCTGAGCTCCTTTTCCTCAAAGAAAAGCCAGGGTGATGATCTGTTACCAGCTGCCTCCTGAGCTTACTTGGGCCTCGGGCTCTGGGAGGGGACAGTGTTGGAACCCTGGGCTGGTGTAACACGGAGCCCTGATCTGGAAGCAGAGGTGCTTCCAGGACACCGATAGGGGCAGATGCTTGGCAAAACCTTGCCTTAACCCTGAAGTCTTACTCTGACAGGGGTAGGTGGAGCGCTCTGAGCCCCCATCAGTCACCCCCATCACTGAGAATTCAGAGGCACTTACCCTGGTGTGCCTCTGGAATCAGCTCAGCCTGAGGACAGGCTGAGAACTAGCGAGGGAGCCGCTCATGTCACTCTGCCTCTTCCTCTGAAAGGACTTGTGCTGTGACTACAAAAGGAGAACACTTTCCAGGCTCTGGTACACCTGATCGTCACACAGGCCTGAGAGTGCAGCAGGTGGGAGCTGTCATTCCATTTGCCAGAAAAGGGGCAGAAAGTGGGGCTGATCACAGCCCCGTGGTGAGCTAGCGATGGCCCTGGGCCCTGACCAGGGTGCTGCCTCCTGGCTGTGCTGTGCTGTCTGCTTCCCTGTTGTCCATTCAGTGCTGCAGTCTTCGGGGAACAGAGCCTGGGATGACCATTACAAGAAGCTCCCAAGTTCTCAACCCCTATTTTTCTTTCTATAAACTGGGGGTTATGACAACCTCCCCTCCCAGGTTTGCTGTGAGGACTAAATACAATATTGCCATAGTGACAGGTCTCTGTGCAGTACCAGGCACACAGCAAGCTTCAGTAAGTGCTTGGTTTCACCAGCACAGCCACCACACTCAGAGAGCTGCTGCCCCGGCTCATACCAGTCCCATGTTTGCTGTCCTTGAAGGGCATTTGCAAGGCAGGCCCAGTCACTTGTCAGCTTCTGCCACACATGGAAACACTGTTGTCTCTGCTATGCTCACAAGGTAGAGGCCCTCAGATCTGGGTAGAGGAGTGTGCAGGAGAAAATGGGACTGGGCCACAGTGGAGTCGCTGGCTGTAGCCTCCATGTGCAGGTATCCAGGCCCCTCTTGGACGCCTCTGCTGTCGGGGAGGAGGTGAACTTACCCCAGTGCACACAGTCCTGAGTGCCTGTGCTAGTACCTGAGAGAAATAGTTAATTCTGGACACCTCTGGACTCCAGGTAATGAGGATGTGAAAACAGCAGGTGCTGGTTTGGGTACTGCCAAGATCTTTAACTACTTTCAGTGCTGAGTGGAAGGATCAGGCTTTCATGGTTCACAGAAATGGCCCCAGGTTTCCCAGCTTCAAAACTTCTAGGGAAGGCACCAAAAGATGTGATCACAGAAAAATGAGGCCTTCAGCTACTCACCCTGAAAAAGGCCTGGTCCTTGGGCAATGTTCTCAGATCAGGAAAATGGGAAGCTGTGGGCAGCGTGTCTCTGGTTCTTCTTCCTCTTCCTCTCTCACCAGGGCCCTGCAGGGGTATTTCAGGTGATGCAAGGTGTTTGGACGAACTTGAGTCCAACTGTGGTGTCAGTGGCCAACCGGTTTCCCCAGAATTGTCCTGGTTTCAGCACTGGGAGTCCCACATTCCAGGATTCCCCTCAGTCCCCCGATCTCCTTACTCCAAAAAGAGGGCAGAGGGGTAGGTGATGGCCAAGGCGATGTGGTTGGCTGCATTCAAACCCACAAGCAGTAGCATCTGTTCAAGGAGAATGTAACCTACAGTGAAGAAGTCATCTCACCACTCTTATGCCCCGGAACAGTCTAACCGCTGACAAAGATCCCTCCTTGACCAAACCCTTGGCAGGCTCCTCTGAGCCCTCTTCTAGATTATGTTTTAGGCTTTGCTCAATCTCAACCTGTGAGGATTGCAGACTTTCAGCACAAATGGTTTTCTCTACCCCCCACAATTAGACTTGCACCAATACTAACCCAGCTTCCTACAGCTCAAAGATGTGTCCCTGGGGTGACCCAGCCCCTCCTTAAAGTTCCTGCCTGAGAAAGCTCAATATGCCAAAAGAATTTCCTATTATCAGAGCCAAAACCTGACTATGGGCCACTGATTCTCTTTGTCTTAGAGCATTTACTTTAGAAAACTTGCAATTATAATTTTTTTCTCTGCCCCTTTGAAATGTAAATCTTCTACAACCCCAAACTGTTTTTCTTAAGAGCCTGGGAGCCATCCCTTTGAAATGTAATCATCAAGAAGGATGTTTCCCAGTCTCTGCAGGAGGGTAGAGACCAAACTTCTCTGAGCCCCAGTTAGCAATCACATTGACTAACCTTCCCCGATTTCAGTACTTTGTCTTTAGCTGATCCCGGCATTTAAAGTCTCTCACCTTTGCTTCAACAGAGTTCACCTCAGTTTATATCAAAGTCTCTCCCCTACTACAGAGCCTGAATAAAATCTGTCTTGTCACCTTTCAGAAATATCTAGCTCTGTTTCTCTTTGACATCACTCCTTTCTCTTAGTTTTCCCACCAATCAGATGTCAGCAGTAGGCAGGACTTAGAGTGGGTAGGCTTGAAAAGTGAGCCAGGGGCGCTTAGAAGAGAAAAAGATGTGGAAGAAAAGTTTACCTTTAAGAGGTCACGTGGTTTGTATCCCTGTCTTGCAGCAGGCTCACTAGAGAAGAACCTAAGGGCAGAGGGACTGGGTAAGGTGAGTTGGGACCTTGACCTGCTCAAGTGAGCACATAGGACCTAGGCTGAAATAAACAATGGGGTTATTGGCTGTCTACTCCCACTCCACATACCCTGGTCAGCAAGAATGATCTCTATACCTGGTCTCCAAAGCTTAGTCTGTTCAAAGCCACCGATGGTCTCCACACTCCATCCCTGTCTGCCACAAGAGGGTTCGATTCAGCTATGTGGTGGGTGTTACTTGGTGGCTCTTGTTGTCTGTGAGTCCTGGGAGTCTTCAGAATGTCCTTGTGTGCAGACAGGAGCTGTCGTGCCACGCAAGCAGCTAGGAACACTAAAGGACACTAAGTTATTAAGAATGGATACCACATGCCGATGGAGGGCACTCAGCTAAGAAAAGCAACCTCCTCAGCAGGAATAGAAGCAAAATCATTCACACTGGGTCTGACATGGAAACTTCTGGAGAAGATCTTGCCACTCTGAGCCCAGCCTGGTTTTCTCCCTGCCTTGACCAACTTCAAAGGTTCTGGGTAAAGAAAGTAGATGATTCAAACGGGAACAAGTCAGAGCTGCTGGTCTCACAAAGGATCCAAGGAGCCCTGGCCTTGAGTATCAGTGTATATGCCCCAGGCCAGTCTGGCCACTCAAGGCTTGTCCTGAGGGCTCAAGGAAAAGGGGTTTAGGGCCAAGGGCAAGGGGTTGGAGCTATAGAGTCATGGAATGAGACAGGCACTCCTTCATCCGGTCTGAGGAAGGAGTACAAGAGTGAGACCCACTGAAGCTGAGCATGGTAAGGACATGCTTTGAGAGCACCTTGTCTGATCACCTGTGTTATACTTCACAGTTGAGAGCCAGGTCACATGACAAGCACATGATTGGAGAGGGAAGATCACCGGTCTACTGACATCCCCTGCTCCACCTGGGATATGACTGAGGTCAGAAGTTTCAGGGACTGTCCTGGTTGGGCCCTGGAGGTTCAGGCCACGAGGCTCCCAGGTTCTTGGGACAAGGTCCCAGGCAGCAGTCTTCTCCCGGGGAGCATCTCACTTGCCCAGAACCCCCCACAAGACCCTTTCTCTGCCCAGAAAGGGCAGTCCCCCATCTTACCCTCAGTCCTCCCTGGGGTAGCAATTGTGGAATTTCTACTCTTTATTAGCAGCCAACCGGGCACTTCAGACATTTCTCAGCCTTGGAGTGTGGGCCTGGCAGGCAGTTGGTGACGCAGAGGCCATGGCCATAGACCCCAATGTGGGGTGGGGGAAAGGCTGTTCTCTCTATGAAGAGTAAAGAGAGGCTGGTGTGAGACTGAATGAGAACCCTGCCCCCTTTTATCTCCATGACAACCCCTCTGAGTTGGGCCTTTCCAGCCTTCAATGATAATTGTTATTACAAAGTTGTTCTATGCCCTTTGTCACCTTGCACTGTTGACAAAATGTAATAATCATTTCTTCATTGAGGAAGTCGTACACGTTGGCTGGTGACCGAGAATGGCTCTTTTTGACACAATCGATGTAAGACATGAGAAGAAAAGCACACCAGTCATGTAATAGGGCTACAGATTGGCTGAGAGGTCCATGGCCCCTGCAAATTTGATGCTCATGGGTTTGTTGTCACCTCCAAAAATTACCAGGAGATCAGAGTACTCTGCATCAGAATCATAGAATAGAACAAATGACATATTATCTTGTCAGCCCTCTGATTTTACTGAGCTGAGGCCCAGAGAAGTTGTGCAGCTGGCCAGAGTCACTGGGAAACTCTGGTGGAGAGGCTGTGGTGAGAGGAAAGGGCTACACGGCTTGATATCTTAGGAGTCTTGCCTTTGCATTTGCTGCCTCCAGCCCAGGTCTTTATACAGAGGTTTAGGGTCTCTGCTCTCCTTTGTATCTTGCCCTATAAGTTCCCATCTCTTCAGCAACCTTGAACTCTAATTTCTGTCTCCTCCTCCTCTACTCAACAAGAAGGAAGTGGCTTTGCTGAGACTGAGTCTCCCTGGATTACAATTGGGAAAATGCCATCCGCAAAGGACCAAAGGGAACGTGAAGCCACCTCTTACATTCTCATGTTTCCTTTCTCTCAGGGTGTGCAGTTCTGCCCAGCCTGTTTTCCAATGTCTAAAACATTTGCTTTATATATTCTGTTCAGTTTTATATTTGACTGTGATGAGGGCACGCGTCATTGATCCCATCCATCATTCTTGGGGATAAGAGTCTGCTTTCCCCCACTCATGGCACTCAGGTTCGGACTTGGGTTAATCATTCTCCTCAGTGCATCTGTGGTGTGTGTAACCCCCTCTTGCCACACTGTACTTTATTTTTTTCCTCCAATTTCAGCCATATTTTCATAGGAACCCAATGGGTATGAATATGATACTTGTTTAGATATGCATGCAACTAAGTAAAATGTCATTTTGTTCTAAATTATATTTTCTCTCTCACTTTTTTTCTTTACTGAACACCATCTGCGTTGCTGTGTGTACACATTACTTTGAATTCTGTGTGACCTTCCCTAATGTATATCAATTGTATCTTAGCTATCCATTAGTCCACTGGTGGACCTCTAGGTTGCTGCTTGCTCCTGAGGCCACCAGAATCAACACTTCATTGGACATTTCCATGTACATCCTCGTAGAGACTCAGAGTTATTGAAGTGAGACTTAAGACAGAATCCAGATGATAGGGTTGTAGATATTAGGAAGCACCCTTGAGGGAAGGAATGAGATTATTATTCTTGGAGATTTGTAAGACTGACAAATGAGTGTAACAGAGAATTACTGTTAATTCCTTGTCTTATTCTCACCCCAGCACTCAGAAAGTTATCACTTTTCTAGTATATGCTAAATTATTAGAAAAGTATTTTAATTTTTCCATTACAATTTTTATATTTCTGGCAAGGCAAAGATTTGATCTGACAGACACGTGCCATTTGGTCCTGATAACTGTGATTATTCATCTTCAGCTCTGTCTCCTTGGAGGGTTTAGGATTCTCTCTCCTCCCTTGTTCTATAAAACAGTCACTCTTTTGCCAACATGGACAGACACTTGGTATCACTTCTTTATGGGTCCAAAATTTGTAATAGGTAGGAATGTCTGTCAAGTTCTGGCTACTTTTTTTTTTTCCTTTCCTCAAGAACCGTACCTGAGTGAAGAAAATGGAAGTATTAAATGTTCTAATTCCCTGTCTGAAATGGTGATTGAGAAAGGAAAAATATCATAGAACAAACACAAAGTAATTAATATTTATATAAATTATTTTTCTTTAATGAGTAGTCATGCATAGCAGAGTTGTGAAAGGAAAATTCTGATAGTTGGATTTAGAAAAATCTGTATTTATACCTTAACATGGTGCAAACTTGCACCAGTTATTTATCTTCTTTGAGCCTTCACTTTTGTATATACAAAACAACAGTTACTTTTTATATACTTAGGACTGTTAGAGGATTAAACAAGACAGGGTATCTTGGAATACCCAGTGTGTGGTTTCAGGCACATATTAGTTATTTGATCTTTATTTATCATCCATATGCTACAGATTGTACTGGTGAAGGTCAATGTGAATACACCTAAAAGCTGAAAGTTCTTGGTGTTTATTTGCAAGGTGGCATTATGGCCGAGGCCATGGTCATTTTTGGCACCTGTACTGAGGGCAGATTTCTCTGAGGCCCACTGCAGACCATTGGCACAAGCACCCAGCTTCCTACTCTCACCTGACCCTCCGGTGCCTGTGAGCTCCAGACAACTCTGTACTAAGTAAATCTAGAGATCCAGGAATTTCTTAAAGCAATCACACAATTATATCTTATTCATGGAAATTCCATTTTGTTGCATCTTCTGGGAAAGGAGTCTGCACAATGCCTCTCCACTGAAGCCCTCCCGGTGCTCACCCACCCCATGACAATGCTTCTCTGAGGGCAGTGCTGTGCTCACACCGTGGGGGCGGGGGGGGGGGGGGCTGCGTCCTCTTCCAGGTCACACGAGCTGAAAGCCAGAGAGATGCTGGAGTAGTTCAGACAATCACCTGGTAGGGAATATCTTTTCCATCTTCTATGGCATGATTACTACGTGTGGCCTGAGGGGGAAGAGAAGGAATTCATAAAAGTATTCTGTGATTTGTCTAACAGATGGAAATATGATGAGCAATGCTGACTTGACGTGGTGTTGCTTGGTGCTCCTGTGGATTGACTGGATTTTCAAACTTGCGATTCAGAACTGACTCTTGGAAATGAAACACAGGGAATGGTTGAGGGCTGACGAGAGCAGACTTGTCCCTCAATGCCAGGCTTGGAGAGGCTTAGAGAGAGAAGCCATGAGAGAGGCTGAGAGAGAGGCTTTGAGAGATGGAGAGGGATCTGTGTCAAGAATGGCACAAGGGTCTCAGCAAACTGACCCCGTCCCTTCTGGAGCATCCCATCTCCTATGCTTCATCCTGAAGGATGAGTATCACAGGATTATTTCCCCAAAGTCTATAATTGCCAATGCTGGCAACTGATACAGCCATAGGGGCTGAGCTCTTATGAGAGCCACCTGCTGGCATCATGGTGAGATGTTAACCTTCCAGAAGTAAGATAGGTGGTGATGGGCTGAGGTGGACTAATGTGCGTGTAGAGAGGATAGAGATCAAAAGAGGACTGGAGAGAGAGTGCAGGTCAGACCAGAGTGCCAGTCAGCCAGGAAGGATTTATTGGGCACCAGTTGGCCATGAACTATGCTGGGTACTGTCACGTCCAGCACGACAAGAGCAGTGGGAAGTGAGAAGGGCGGCACAAGGTTAAGAAAGACAGTAGACAAGAGTAGAGTGCAAATGGGGCCAAGGGACTGCAGCCTCAAGGACTGAGCCCCGAATTGGGCCAAAGCATGGCTTTTATTAGTTAGGTATGGAAGTAAAAGAAGTAAAGCTTGTCAATCTCAAGATCTGTGAATCCCATGCATTACAATGGAAACTGATTTAAGCCAATCACCCTTGCCTGCAGGCAGCAGGACCCTAAGTCTCACGATTAGTACTTCCCCAACAGACAAAACCTTTATGCATATGAATATATGGAGAGCTCATCACTGAGTCACTTCTCCTGCAGGTTTGTGGGAAGGAATGCAGCCACAGAGGCAGAGGCTCTCCTTAGTCGGGGGAAGGTGGGGGGCTGTGCCCACCTCTATCAACCCCGTGAGTTCCCCAGATGGTTGCCACATGGCTGTGTCTGGCTTGGGTTGCCCCCTTCCCCCCCTCCACCCCCTGCCGTGGGGAGTCGTACCCATTTTTTACTAGCCAGCCATCTTTCTGAGGCCAAACAGGGAGACATAAGGTGTAAGCACAGGTGAAGCAAAGTTCCTGAAAGGATCCGTCTCACAGACTCTCCTTTCTTTAGGGGCAGGTACAAGTAGGCTGCTGCATGGCAATGGTACAAACTAGAGTGTGGAGTGGGGGTAAAGAAAAAGGAAATGAAGGGTCTCTGTACTGGGGAGAATAAGACCCATCCTGTAAAATCAATGGATTTGAGAATCGAGCAGAGGATGTGTGTGTGAGTCCCAGAGTCCAGAAAATGTGTGTCCTGGATGCTGAGGCCCTTGGCTGCCTGACTGCACAGTCCACACAGATAGGGCAGCTCAGAGTGGGATGTGTCAAAGAGCCCACCCAAGGTGAGAATCGCAACATTCATAATCTTACTGTTGGTAGGAACATTACAATTCACTGACTCTATTTGATGCTGAATACTCTTTTAAAATATTTTTATATTTTCAATTTAAACTTAGATGTAGTCAGAACAGATGGTTTTTATTTTAAAGATACGTGTGTGTGTGTGTGTGTGTGTGTGTGTGTGTACTTGTAGGAACTTGTGCATGTGTTCTGTGTCAAAGGAAGGGTATAATATGGTTCCCACAATATGGTTTCCATAATATGGGTGTAAATGTCTAACCATTACATTGTTTTGTACACCTGTAACTAACAAAACAATTATTAAATAGGCTAAATTAGGAAAATGTAATCCATAACCAGATGAAAAAATCAATCAATGTAAAGATTTAGAAATAAAACAGCATATGGACTGGTAATAGGGGCAGAGACACAGAATGGGCTGGTCCCACACCCGAGTGCCCATTAAAAATCAGAAGGTAGAGACTTCCGGAAAAATGGCGGAGTGAGGTGAGCCTCTGTAAAGCTCCCCTGGAATTTACAAAGAATCGAACAACAAAAACTCCACAAGGGACTCCCTGCACAGCAGACAAGCAACACGAAGAGGCCCACTACCGACTGAAATCACCTACAGGTGGGAGATTCGCGTGAGTGGAGGGAGGAGGAAAGGGAGAAGCGCGCGGAGACGGAACCGCGCGGGCGCAGGACGCAGACCTAGCTCAGTGCGCCGAGCTCGCTGCTTCCCGGAACTACCGCAGCTACGGGAGATCGGACTGCTAGGGCTCCGCCAGGGCTCCACAGGGCTGAGGGGACAGCATATAACACGGCTGAACCCAACGCTCACGGCAGAGACCTCGGAGAAAAGACTGAGGGAAAAAGGCTGAAAACGGTGGTTTAAGCCCGCACTGCCGAGCAGAGAACGGAGCCTTAGGCACTGAGACTAGCCGCCCCCTCCCTCCCCTCCCAGAGCTCGCCCCGCCCCCACCTGCCCGGTGCTAGAAGCGAAACAGTAGCAGTGTCAGATCAAAACAACAGAAAATTTGCTGCTTTGAGATCTGTGGACCGCAAACACAAATTCACAGCCCAACTAGTTCCAGCAAAGGGGAGAGAGCAGTGGAAGCACGACCGGCTGTGGTGGTGGTCGCCGCCATTGCTCTGGGCCACCTCTCACAACTCACCCCGCCCCTGACCCCACCTATCTGGGCGGATCCCTGCAGGAGTAAACAGAACTGCTGAAATATACGGGCTCTGAATCAGCAGCTGGAAGAGCTTTCGAACATCAAAAGCTCTCCGCATACCCACCGGGACACTGCGCCCTGTGACCTAGACGAACTATTAACAGAGGAGAAGCCCGTCTCCCAGGGAATCCCCCCATTGCGTGAGAAGTTGGAATAGTGCAGAGAAAACATAGCACTACTGTGTGGGAGAAGGAAAATAAGTTGCAGTTGGAGAAATAATAAAACATTCTACCAACAAGTACTGGCAAACAAAAGAAAGACCGCTTTCTATCAACCTGTTGCAGAAGTCACTCCTGTAGATGTCTAGGAAGAGAAATAGTAAACCAGTAATCGCCATGAATAACCAAGGCAACAAGATAGCTCAGAAAGAAAGTGAAAAATCTCCAGAGAAGGCACTTAAAGATACAGAAATATGTGACTTAAATGACAGAGAATTCAAGATTGCAGTTCTGAAAAAACTCAACGAGATACAAGAAAACACAGATAGGCAGTTAAAGGAACTCAGAAACTCAATCAAAGAACAGCATGAACATTTTACGAAAGAGATTGAAATCTTAAAAAAGAACCAAATAGAATTTCTGGAGATTAAGAACTCAATAGAAGAAATTAAGAATGAAATAACCAGCTTAGGTAGTAGAGTTGACCAGATGGAGCAAAGAATCAGTGACATCGAAGATAGAAACCTGGAAATGACACAAATTGAAGAAGAAAGAGACTTGAGACTTAAAAGAAATGAAAGAACTCTACAAGAACTTTCTGACTCCATCAGAAAGAGCAATATAAGAATAACGGGCATACCAGAAGGAGAAGAAAGAGAGAAGGGAACAGAGAATATATTCAAACAAATTGTCGATGAGAACTTCCCAAATTTGTGGACAGAACTGGACCCTCGAATCCAAGAAGCAAATAGAACACCTAGTTACCTCAATCCCAACAGACCTTCTCCAAGGCACATTGTATTGAAGATGTCTAAAACCAACGACAAAGAAAGAATCCTCAAGGCAGCCAGGGAAAAGAAGACGGTAACATACAAAGGAAAGCCCATTAGATTATCATCAGATTTTTCAGCAGAAACTCTACAAGCCAGGAGGGAGTGGAACCAAATATTCAAACTATTGAAAGAGAGAAATCATGAGCCAAGAATAATATATCCAGCAAAGATATCCTTTAGATATGAAGGAGGAATAAAGACCTTTCCAGACATACAGAAGCTGAGGGAATTTTCTAATACACGACCTGCACTACAAGAAATACTAAAGGAGGCCATTCGACCACCATCAACAGGGACAATTTGTGGCAACCAAAACTCAAAAAGGGGGAGAGTAAAGGCCTGAACCGGAATATGGGAATGGAGAAAGTAAGCGTGCTGAAGAAAATGGAATACTCTAAATATCAAACTTTCTTTTACATAAACTTAAGGGTAACCACTCAAAATAAATCCAGAATTGAAATACATACTGAAATAAAAAAAGAAACAGAGGGAAACATCATAGAATACCACCACACAGAAATAATAGACAACAACAAAAAGGCAAAGAAACAATGGAGACACAACCTTACCAGAAAACTAAGGATAGAATGACAGGAAATCCTCACATATCAATAATTACTCTAAATGTAAATGGACTGAACTCACCAATAAAAAGGCACAGAGTAGCAGATTGGATCAAAAAACTAAACCCAACCATATGCTGTCTCCAAGAGACACATCTCAGCTACAAGGACAAGCATAGACTCAAAGTGAAAGGGTGGAAATTGACACTCCAAGCAAATGGTACCCAGAGAAAATCAGGTGTAGCCATAATGATATCAGATGAAACAGACTTCAAGGTGAAAAAGATAACAAGAGACAAAGATGGACATTTCATAATGGTGAAGGGGACTGTACAACAAGAAGACATAACAGTCATCAATATTTATGCCCCCAATCAGGGAGCACCGAAATACACCAAGCAACTTCTAACAGAACTAAAGGGAGAAATTGACCAAAACACAATTATACTAGGGGACTTAAATACATCATTGACAGCTATGGATAGATCATCCAAACAGAAAATAAATAACGAAATAGTAGCCCTAAATGACACATTAGATGAAATGGACATAATTGACATTTATAGAGCACTTCATCCTAAAACATCAGACTATACATTCTTTTCTATTGTACATGGAACATTCTCAAGGATAGACCATATATTGGGACATAAAATCAGTCTCAACAAATTTAAGAAGATTGAAATCATACCATGCATATTCTCTGATCACAAGGCTTTGAAATTGGATATCAACTGTAAAAAGAAAGCGGGAAAAAACACAAATACATGGAGACTAAACAACATACTTTTAAAGAAGGACTGGGTCAAAGAAGAAATTAGAGGAGAGATCAAAAGATACATAGAAACAAATGACAATGAAAATACATCCTACCAAAATTTTTGGGATGCAGCGAAAGCAGTTTTAAGAGGGAAATTTATCTCATTACAGGCCTAGCTCAAGAAACAAGAAAACTCCCAAATAAATAACCTCATGTTACACCTTAAAGAACTAGAAAAAGAAGAACAAGTAAAACCCAAGGTCAGCAGAAGAAAGGAAATAACAAAAATTAGAGCAGAACTAAATGAAATAGAGAACAAAAAGACAATAGAAAAAATTAATATGACAAAGAGCTGGTTCTTTGAAAAGATTAACAAAATTGACAAACCCTTGGCTAGACTTACTAAGATAAAAAGAGAGAAGACACTGATTAACAAAATCAGAAACGTAAAAGGGGAAGTTATCACGGACACCACAGAAATACAAAGGATCATCCAAGAATACTATGAAGGACTATATGCCACCAAATTCAACAACCTAGAAGAAATGGACAAGTTCTTAGAAACATATAGCCTTCCAAGGCTGAACCATGAAGAACTGGAAAATCTAAACAGACCGATCACCAGTAACGAAATTGAATCAGTCATCCAAAACCTTCCCAAAAGCAAAAGTCCGGGACCAGATGGCTTCACCAGTGAATTCTACCAAACCTTCAAAGAGGATCTAATACCAATTCTGCACAAACTCTTCCAAAAAATTGAAGAAGAGACAGTACTCCCTAACTCATTTTATGAGGCCAACATTACCCTGATACCAAAACCTGGTAAGGACAGCACAAAAAAAGAAAACTACAGACCAATATCTCTAATGAATACCGATGCAAAAATCCTAAATAAAATTCTAGCAAATCGAATACAACAATGCATTAAAAAGATTATTCATCACGACCAAGTGGGGTTCATCCCCGGGGCACAAGGATGGTTCAACATACGCAAATCCATCAATGTGATACATCACATAAACAAAATAAAGGACAAAAATCATATGATTATATCAATTGATGCAGAAAAAGCATTTGACAAGATACAACATCCATTTATGATTAAAACACTTAATAAAATGGGTATAGAAGGAAAATACCTTAACATAATAAAGGCCATATATGACAAGCCCTCTGCTAATCTCATAATTAATGGAGAAAAACTGAAGCCCTTTGCTCTACGTTCAGGAACACGACAGGGATGTCCCCTATCACCTCTGCTTTTCAACATAGTGTTGGAAGTCCTTGCCAGAGCAATCAGGCAAGAGAAACAAATAAAAGGCATCCAAATTGGGAATGAAGAAGTTAAATTATCACTCTTTGCAGATGACATGATGCTATATATAGAAAACCCTAAAGACTCCACCAAAAAGCTATTAGAAACAATCAACGAATATAGTAAAGTTGCCGGCTACAAAATCAACGCACAAAAGTCCATTGCCTTCCTATATACTAACAATGAAATCTCAGAAAAAGAAATACAAAAAACAATTCCTTTTGCAATTGCAGCAAAAAGAATAAAATACCTAGGAATAAACTTAACCAAGGATGTGAAAGACCTATATCCTGAAAAGTATAAGACATTTTTGAAAGAAATTGAAGAAGACACAAAGAAATGGAAAGACATTCCGTGCTCATGGATTGGAAGAATCAACATAGTTAAAATGGCCATATTACCCAAAGCAATATACAGATTCAATGCAATCCCCATCAAAATCCCAATGGAATTTTTTAAAGAAATAGAACAAAAAATCATCAGATTTGTTTGGAACCACAAAAGACCCCGAATAGCCAAAGCAATCTTAAGGAAAAAGAACAATAGTGGAGGTATCACACTTCCTGACTTTGGCTTGTACTACAGGGCTACAATAATCAAAACAGCATGGTATTGGCAGAAAAACAGACACATAGACCAATGGAATAGAATTGAGAACCCAGAAATAAAACCACATAAATATGGACAGATAATTTTTGACAAAGAAGCTAAAAACATACAATGGAGCAAAGACAGCCTCTTCAATAAATGGTGCTGGGAGAATTGGATAGCCACGTGCAAAAGAATGAAACTGGACTGCTATTTGTCACCATGTACCAAAGTTAATTCAAAATGGATCAAAGACTTAAGCATAAGACCTGACACAATAAACTGCATAGAAGCAAACATAGGTACTAAACTTATGGACCTTGGGTTCAAAGAGCATTTTATGAACTTGACTCCAAAGGCAATGGAAGTAAAAGCTAAAATAAACAAATGGGACTATATGAAACTTAAAAGCTTCTGCACAGCAAAAGAAACCATTGACAAAATAAAGAGGCCACCAACTGAATGGGAGAAGATTTTTGCAAACAGTGCCTCCGATAAGGGGCTAATATCCAGAATATACAAGGAACTCATGCAACTCAACAACAAAAAGACAAACAACCCAATTGAAAAATGGGCAGAGGACTTGAAGAGACATTTCTCCAAAGAGGACATACAAATGGCAAATAGACATATGAAAAAATGCTCAACATCACTAATCATCAGAGAAATGCAAATCAAAACCACAATGAGATATCACCTCACCCCAGTCAGAATGGCTATCATCAACAAGACAAACAATAACAAATGTTGGAGAGGCTGTGGAGAAAAAGGAACCCTCATACACTGTTGGTGGGAATGCAGACTGGTGCAGCCGTTATGGAAGGCAGTGTGGAGGTTTCTCAAAGAATTACGAATAGAATTGCCATATGACCCAGCAATCCCTCTTCTGGGTATCTACCCAAAAAATCTGAAAACATTTAGAGATAAAGACACGTGTGCTCCAATGTTCATTGCAGCTTTGTTTACGGTGGCCAAGACATGGAAACAACCAAAATGTCCTTCGATAGATGAATGGATAAAGAAGTTGTGGTATATATACACAATGGAATACTATTCGGCAGTAAGAAAAGATGATATAGGAACATTTGTGACAACATGGATGGATCTTGAGAGAGTAATGCTGAGCGAAACAAGTCAGACAGAAAAAGCAGAGAACCATGTGATTTCACTGATATGTGGTATATAAACCAAAAACAACAAAAGAACAAGACAAACAAATGAGAAACAGAAACTCATAGACACAGACAATAGTTTAGTGGTTGCCAGAGGGTAACGGGGGCGGTGGGTGGGGGGTGGGAGATGAGGGTAAGGGGGATCGAATATATGGTGATGGAAGGAGAACTGACTCTGGGTGGTGAACACACAATGGGATTTATAGATGATGTAATACAGAATTGTACACCTGAAATCTATGTAATTTTACTAACAATTGTCACCCCAATAAATTTAATTAAAAAAAATATCAGAAGGTATATCTCAGCTGCAGAGGTCTGCCCTGGAGCGGCAAGGAGTCCCAGCATTACACCAGGCTCCCCAACCCAGTGCTCCAGTGTTGAGGAGAGAAGTCCTGTAACTTCTGGTTGTGAAAACCAGCAGAGTCTGTGGCTCAGTGGGATAGAAGGCAGCTACAGTCACAGGTGCTCCTCTTAAAGGGCCTGTACAAGGACTTAATTGCTAATGGACTCAGTCACTCTGAGCCCCAGTGCTGGGATAACATCTTGAAAGGTGACAAGGACATACAGGGAGGTTCTGAGCTGTCTGTCTTCAGAGTGAGGGCTAGAATGGCATCTTTCTTTCAGACAGAGGAGGTGGCAGAAGCCATTGTTTCTTTGTTGAGCTCTCCCTCTTCCTGGTGTGCAGATGCAGGCAGAAGCCATATCTTAGTCTCCATCAAACTGGCTGTCACTTTTCATCTGCTCCACCCTAGTGATTCCCTGAGACCACACCTCACCCAACTTTCAGGCACATCCTAACTGCTGTCAGTGGCTTTTTCGTATGCTTGCCTTGGCTCATGTTGCAGAATTCTCTAAAGTCTCTGAAAGGTTCACAATACCCTCACAAGTAGCTTGTGGCTTCAGCATGTCACATACCCTTGGTTGAGCAGCCCTAAGCACAGCATTAGTGGCAGCCAGCCTTGGTTTATGGCTTGGTCTCTCGAGGCACCACCAAGCACAGCACAGGAGGTGGCCATCTGCAGATTGCTTTTTGACTCATTCCAGGTGGCCTTAGGCAGGGCACAGGATGTAGCTGAACTTGGTCTGCGGTGAGTCCCCTCCCAGGTAGCGCTGGGGCTGGCACACCCCGTGGCCAGCTTCAAACTGAGCTGGAGTATCACCTGGCCACCTCCAAGGCTAACACACCCAAAGGGCAGACTGGGCAGGCACCAGAGCCCTGCTAAAGCAAATTCTGCTCCATAAGGTCAGCCTCTGCACAACAGCTCCTCCACTGTAGTAACTGTCAGTCCTCACAGCTAATGAGCCCAAAGGTCAATCCCTACCACTGATGTGCAAACAAACAGCAACCAAGGTTCAACCAAGGTTCAACAGGAGGACACACACAGAGGATTCACCTGGATCACCTGGCTCTGGTGACCAGGAAGATTGCACCACTGAGCCCCACAGGACACCTACTACATTGTGCCAGTCTACTAAGACCAGGAGGCATAGCAGCCATACCTATACCTAATATGTAGAAACAAACACAGTGAGGCAGCCAAAATGAGGAGACAAAGAAATATGTCCCAAATAAGAAAACAGAACAAAGCTCCAGAAAAGAAAAAAAAAAATGAAATAGAGACCAAAAAACAATACAAACGATCAATGAAACCAAGAGCTGCTTGTTTTTTAAAACATAAACAAAATCAACAAACCTTTAGCCAGACTCACCAAGAAAAAGAGAGGACCCAAATTAATAAAATCAGAAATGAAGGAGGAGAAGTGACAACAGATACCACAGAAATACAAAGACTTTTAAGAAAATACTACCAGCAACTATATGCCAAGAAATTAGACAATCTGGAAGAAATTGATAAATTTCTAGAAACATACACTCTTCCCTTCATTGTGAATTTTAAATAGTGCCAATTTTTCAGGGTTAAAAATTCTCAAGTTCTGAGAATTTTACAAACCATATAATTTTTTCTTCAGAATTTTTTTTTTCTCCCTAGACTCACAGTGTTTTACCCAATGGATATGCAGATTGGTATTTAGCCAACTATTGGAGGGGAACGCTATGCAGATTTCTGATGTTGTTTCTCGGCAAACATTTTTTTCTCTTTCTTTCTTTTTTTTATATATATATACTCTTTTTGGTCCTGTGCTCTGTAAATTTTAGCTATTCTGGATTTCTGGACTTCCCAAACTCCGATCTCTGTCTACTCAGTGTAGTGAGTTTTTCAGACTCTGATTCCATTTACTTGTGCAGTGGTCCTGAAATTGCCTTTAGATAGAAAGCCAGGGTGAATGTACTGCTCAACTCATGTTTCCTTATCTCAGGAATCAGCCATCTATTGCAGTTGTCTGGTGCATGAAATTTGTTTTATATATATTTTGTGTAGTTTTATAGTTGTTTATGGGTGGATGCTAAGTCCAACGTATACTGTATAAGATACTTTTAAAGAGGGAATTTAACCATCAATTCAAAAGACCTGTTCTAGTCTCAGTTTTTTCCCACAATCACAGGTGTATTGCCATTTTTCTGGGCTTAGGTGTCCCATCTCAGGAGGCCTTCTCTGACCATATTGGATTGGCCTAGTACCTCTGTCATATGCTTTCCTTGTACTATGGATTTCCTGTTTGGTATCTCCATCATAATTGTAATGATGTGTTTAATGTCTGTCATCTCTGAGAGATTGAAAGTTCTTAGAGGGCTGAAGAGGTAATGTCTATCTTGTTCACTACTCTGTCTGCGGATCCTAAAACAGAACCTTGAATATATGTTTTCAATAAGTAATTAGGGGACAACTATGTGCACATTTAAAAATAAGATTATAATATCAATTATTATTATTATTATTATTATTATTATTACATTTACTTGGGTGACAATTCTAGTAAAATTACATAGGTTTCAAGTGTACGGTTCTATAATACATCATCTATATATCACATTGTGTGTTCACCACCTACAGTCAGTTCTTCCGTCATCATATATTTGACCCCCTTTACCCTCTTCTATCATCTCCCCTCCCCCCTTACCCTCTGGTAAACACTAAACTGTTGTCTGTGTCTTTGAGTTTTTGTTTATTTGTTTGTCTTATTCCTTTGTTGCTTTCAGTTTTATGTCCCACATATGAGTGAGGTCAAATGGTTCTTGACTTTTTCTGTCTGACTTATTTTATTTAGTATAACAATCTCAAGATCCATCTATATTGTCACAAATAGCACTATTTCATGTTTTCTTATGGTAGAGTAGTATTCTATCGTGTATATATACCACATCTTCTTTAACCAACCATCTACCGAAAGACAGTTTGGTTTTTTCCATGTCTTGGCCACCATAAATAATGCTGTGATGAACATCAGAGTACATATGTCTTTATGGATAAATGTTTTCAGAATTTTTGGGTAGATACCCAGGAGAGGGATTGCTGGGTCATATGGTAATTCTATTCGTAATTTTTTGAGGAACCTCCACATTGTCTTCTGTAGCAGTTGCACCAATCTACATTTTCACCAACAGTGTATGAGGTTCCTTTTTCTCCACAGCCTTTCCAACACTTATTATTTGTCTTGTTGATGATAGCCATTCTAATAGGTGTGAGGTGATATCTCATTGTGGTTTGGATTTGCATTTTCCTAATAGCTAGTGAAGTTGAGCATTTTTTTTCATATATCTGTTGGCTGTTTGTATGTCTTCTCGGGAGAAATTTCTGTTCATGTCCTCTGCCCATATTTTTAATTGGATTTTTTGTCTTTTTGTTGTTGAGTTGTATGAGTTCCTTATATACTTTGGATGTTAGTTCATTATGGGAGACATTGTTTGCAAATATTTTCTCCCTTTTGGTTTTTTGCCTCTTTGTTTTGTTGATGGTTTCTTTTGCTTTACAGAATATTTTAAATTTGATATAGTGTCATTCATTTATTTTAGCCTTTACTTTCCTTGCCTTTGAGGTCTAATTAATAAAATCTTCTTTGAACCCAAGGTCCATAAGTTTAGTACCTATGTTTTCTTCTATGCAGTTTATTGTTTCAGGTCTTATGTTTAGGTCTTTGATCGATTTTGAGTTAATTTTGGTACACGGTGAGTGATAGCAGTCCAGTTTCATTCTTTTGCACATGGCTTTCCAATTTTCCCAGCAACATTTACTGAAGAGGTTTCCTTTTGTCCATTTTGTTTTTGGCTACTTTGTCGAAAATTAACTATCCATATTTATGTGGGTTTATTTCTGGGTTTTCAGTTCTATTCCATTGGTCTGTGTGTCTGTTTTTCTGCCCATACCAAATGAAGTCAGGGAGTGTGATACCTCCAGCCTTATTCTTTTTTCTTAGTATTGCTTTGGCTATTTGGGGTCTTTTGTGATTCCATATAAATCTGATGATTTTTTTTTTGTTCTATTTCTTTTAAAAAATGTCATTGGGATTTTGATGGGGATTGCATGAAATCTGTATATTGCTTTGGGTAAAATGGCCATTTTGACTATGTTGATCCTTCCAATCCATGAGACATGGAATGTCTTTCCATTTCTTTGTGTCTTCTTTAATTTCTTTTAAAATGTCTTATAGTTTTTAGTGTATAGGTCCTTCACATACTTGGTATTTTATTCTTTTTGTTGAAATTGCAAAGGAGTTTTTTTTTCATTTCTTCTTCTGGAATTTCATTGTTAGTATATGGGAATACAATGGATTTTTGCACGTTGATTTGTAGCCATCAACTTTACTGTGTTCTTATATTGTTTGTGATAGCTTTTTGGTGGAATTTTTATGGTTTTATATATAAAGAATCATGTCATCTGCAAAAAATGACAGTTTGACTTGATTCCCAATTCAGATGCCTTTTATTTCTTTCTCTTGCCTGATTGCTCTAGGTAGAACTTCCAAAGCTATGTTGAATTCAATTATTATTATTAGCTCAGAAACCTTGGAAAATATATCATAAAACATCTGTATCTCAATTTCCCTTATTTGGAAATCAAAGAGATGATTTGGATACTATCAAGGTTTCTTACACACTAAAATTCCCTTTTTTAAATTTTATTTGGTTCTTGCAACTAGATGGTAAAGGTGAAAACACAAGATTATAAGTGAGAAAAATATTTTCAAGAAGATTAACCAATGTGTGAAAGATTACATAACTAATTAGCGGTTAGTATTGAAGGTGTAACTCATATTCATTTGACAATTAATCATACTCTATTTTGAGACACCCCTTTTATTATAACTTAATCTCTCCATTACATTTTCCCCCTGTGTGTTTATGGCCTGCTTCCTCAACCTAGATTGCAAACTTCTTGAAGGCCAGAACTATGCATTACATATCTGTGTAACTTCCACCAAAGCCCTGCATGTGGCTTATATAGAGTAGTGAAAAAGAAATAGTTGTTCCTTTGATTTAATTATCTATTGGAAACTTGAATTTGGGCTGCACACATGAAAACATTCCTCCTAAATGTCTCTCTGCCCCATATGCCATATAGGACTTAGCCTGTGGTAAGTGATCAATGCTGGTTGTTAGACAAATAAATGATTGGTATAGCAGAGCAGACTTTGAATCCATCACACCGGTACCTTCCAGCCTCAAGGTTGCAGCATCACAGCCCAGGTTCTATCCAGAAGGATAGGTCTAGGCAGTCCATGTCTAAGTATGTAGAATTGACCTCTCCTAACTTGTTTCTTCTCTTTTAATCTTTATTACATCCTCTATACTAGCAGCAAATTAATTTTTCCAAAACTGTACTTAAACATCTGTTAAAATTGCACATGCTTTCCAGAGTTAGACAGGTAACATAAATGTGTAAATCTGTGGTTATAATAGATGTTTCTTGTAGCAAATTGGAACTAAGTAGAATAGATGTTTCTTGTAGCAAATTGGAACTAAGTAGGCGCTACCTATAAATAAATTATTTTTAAGTGATAATAAAACACTTTTATGAGCAAATTAAATACTTGTTCATTGACCACAGCATGTGGTCTGAGTGTGTGCCCTTGCTGTGGATAATGTTATACCTTTGCTCAAATGTCTTCAATGTCTTCTACCTTGTTATTTGGCAATATACAGATTTCTCTGGAATCTGGGCACATAACGTCCCTCAAAATCTAGTCCCAGCCTATGTTCCCAGTTTCTAGTTTGCTCTGCTTCCTGATATAGTCTTCCAAATTCTTCTTTAATTCTACTATGATGGTTCCTTCAAGCAGGCAGCACTTTATTATCTGGTTCTGTTTATGTCATCCCCTTTGCCTATAATATTATCTCACTTTGTCTACTGCAATCTGACTGCTGGAATTCAGGACTTGTCTCAGCAACACCCTCCACAATTAGGCTTTTTCTAATGACTCCTGAAAAATATATGTATGCCTCTTCCTTATATCTGAATAGCTCTGTAGAGAAAATTTGATTTACTCCTTAAACACATTATATGTACCTTTACCACCAGTTAATACATGAGGAAACTAAAACATTGAAAGCTAAGTGAGTTGACTTAGACTATGTGGTTATCATCATGACAAAGGGCTTTTCTGTGAAATTTTACATGGACTTGCATACCCAGTATTTATATACTCATTTTTAATTAGTTTCAGGTGCACAAGACAAAGTAATACTTAGATGTTTATCATTTATATCCCTCACACTGTGTCAACCACCATCCCCCCATCCACTATCCCTCTGATATCGCACTCAGTCATTACATTTTCACTGTCTCTATTCCTAATGCTGTACTCCGCTTCTTGTAAATATATATATATATATATATATATATATATATATATATATATATATATATATATATATATGAACTTGCAGTTGACATTCATTATTGTTCAGCTTCAGCTTCAGGTGTACAGTGCAGTGACCAGGCATCTACATCATCCCTGACGTGGTCTCCCTAATGAGACAAGTGTCCATCGGATACCCTACAAAATCTTTGCAACATCATTGATTACATTCTCCAAATTAATTTTTGTAACCCTGTGTCAATCTTGTGGTTACTGACTGCTTTCTAATACCCTCACCTTCCCCCTTATCCCCACCCCTCCCAATCTAGTAATGCTGTTTTTCCACTATGTCTCCGAAACTGTTTCTGATTAGTTCATTCACTTATTCTTTTCTTTTTGTTTTTTGTTTTTTTTTTCCCAAATTTATTTATTTGTTTTTTAATTAGTTTCAGGTGCACAAGACAAAGCAAAACTTAGACGTTTATCATTTATATCCCTCACACTGTGTGAACCCCCCTCCCCCCATCCACTATCCCTCTGTACATTCCCCAAATTAATTTTCAAACCCCCATGACCATCTTGTGGTTACCGACTATTTTTCAAAACCTCTCACCTTCCGCTATCCCCACCCCCCCGCCCCTCTAGCAACCCTCTGTTTTTCCTCCATGTTTCCAAAATTGTCTCTGATTAGTTCATTCACTTATTCTTTTCTTTAGATTCCGCATATAAGTGAGATCATATGGTATTTGTCTTTCTCTTTCTGACTTATTTCACTTAACATAATGTTCTCTAGGTCCATCCATGTTGTTGCAAATGGTAAGATTTCTTTCTTCTTTATGGCTGCGTAATACTCCATTGTATAAATGTACCACAGTTTCTTAATCCAGTCATCTGCTGATGGGCATTTCGGTTGTTTCCAGGTCTTGGCTATTGTGTATAGTGCTGCAATAAACATAGGAGTGCATAAAGATTTTTGAATTGGAGTTTTGGATTTCTCCGGATAGATACCTAGGAGTGGGATTGCTGGATCATAAGGTAGTTCCATTTTCATATTTTTGAGATACCTTCAAACTGTTTTCCATAGTGGCTGCACCAATCTGCAATCCCACCAACAGTGCACCAGCGTTCCCTTTTCTCCACATCCACGCCAGCACTTGTTGTTTGTTGATTTATTGATGATAGCCATCCTGACTGGGGTGAGGTCATATCTCATTGTGGTTTTTATTTGCATTTCTCTGATGGTTAGTGAGGTTGAACATTTCTTCATATGTCTGTTTGCCATCTGTGTGTCCTTTTTAGAAAAAATGTCTCTTCATGTCCTCTGCCCATTTTTTAATTGGGTTGTTTGTTTTTTTGGAGTTGAGTTGAGTGAGTTTTTTATAAATTTGTGATATTAACCCCTTATCAGATATATCGTTGGCAAATATCTTTTCCCAATCAGTAGGATCCCTTTTTGTTTTATTGATGGTTTCCTTTGCTGTGAAAAAGCTTTTTAGTTTGATGTAATCCCACATGTTTATTTTTTCTCTTACTTCCCTCGTGCGAGGGGATATATCAGTAAAAATCTTACTCATTCTTATCATCAGTATTCTGAACTCTGTCTCTGACAGTTTGGTTACCTCTGCTTCATTTAGTTCCATTTCTGAAGGTTTCTTCTGTTCTTTTATTTGGGATATGTTTCTTTGTTTCCTCATTCTGGCTGACTCTCTGTATTTGCTTCGATGTATTAGGTAGATGCCCTGGAGTTCTTGGTTCTTGCTGGATTAGTATATAATAAATGTCCTTTATATTTGACTTGCACTACTTCATTCTTCTCCCCTGCGTGTGCTCTAAAAGTGACTCTTGTGTTGTGTATATTGTCCTGTTAGAGAAGATCCTTAATTGCTTTTCGCTTGTGAGTAGGTGGAGTTAACTCCTAGGCTGACTAGTTGTGAGACTTGGCTTTGCCCACGCAGGGTATTCTGCTGCGTGAGGGTTGACCGCTTAGATGTGGTTTGCCCTTTGGCCTCTATGTGCCTGTAAATCCCCTCTGGGTGTGTCACTTGTAGGTCAAACCCGGTAGTACTCTGGCTTGGTCTGGAGTTGGCCGCTGGGTATGTTGAATCTTGTGCCTCTTAAGCTGGGCCCTGGTAGGGCAATTACAGAACAAAGCAAATCATCAAGCACAGCAACAACAACAAGGAAAAGGTCAAATACATTCACATGTAAAAAAACAATCGACAACCCCCACTCGACACAGGCAAAGATGTCAAAAATATAAAGACAAATCAAAACAGAGCAAAAAAAATAGCGCCAGTTGTAGCTTAAGCCCACCAAGTAATCTCCAGGTTGTTCTCTGCTGTAGCACAGAGTCCCCACTCGACACAGGCAAAGATGTCAAAAATATAAAGACAAATCAAAACAGAACAAAAAAAAAACAGTGCCAGTTGTGGCTTAAGCCCACCAAGTAATCTCCAGGTTGTTCTCTGCTGTAGCACAGAGTCCCCACTCGACACAGGCAAAGATGTCAAAAATATAAAGACAAATCAAAACAGAACAAACAAACAAAAAAAAAGACAGCGCCAGTTGTGGCTTAAGCCCACCAAGTAATCTCCAGGTTGTTCTCTGCTGTAGCACAGAGTCCCCTGCGTATTGTGCAGGTAGAGCCGGTCACCTGGTGCCCAGAGTGATGCTGAAGCTGCAGCTTTAGATGCGTGGGGCTGAGGGGTCTGGACAGTAGGTTTTACAAAGCCAGTGCAGTTTCTGCCCTTGCCGGCACACATGCACACCAAGAATAGCACCACCAGCCCTGTGTCCAGCTCTCCTGAGTCTTAGGGCACCTCTTCCCTGTGTGTATGTGTGGCGGGCTGGGGGTTCCTCAGCTGCTAAAAGCTGAGTGCTGCATCTGCCACTTACTGCTGATCCCTGGGAATGCCTCCGCCGATGTAATTGCCCCGCCCTAGGCAGGCCAGAAAGGGTGGGGGCTGGGGATGGAAAGAGGGGTCTTTTCTTTCCCAGCCCAGCTGTGTCACACCCCACCCACAGGCCAGAAACGGTGGTATCTGGGGATGGATGAGTCTCCTGTCTCCTAGGCCAGGGCAAACCACACTCTTCTCAGCCTCTTCCCTGGGCCAGACCCAGCAGCCAGTCTTCCCATAGCCCAAACCCCAAGGCTCCTCTGTAATCTGACACTGCTCTTCAGATCAGGAGCCAGTTCAAGTCTCTGGAAGGGTGGGGGTAGGATTGGAAGAGTGGGGGGAGGGGCCCAGGTATGGAGTTAATTGCCTCAAATGCTAGATATCCTGCCTCTGCGGGGGGGGGGGGGAGAGGTCTGCTGTGGGACACAAAGTAGAGTCCGCCACCTGGCTTTTGTGTTCTCTTTTTTGTCCTGGGAACCCCTGCGTCTCTGCAGCTGGGGATGTGGTTGCCCCGCTCTAGGCTGGCTAGAAAGGGTGGGGGCTGGGGATGGAAGGAGGGGTCTTCTCTTTCCCAGCCCTGCTGTCTTAACACTATTCCCGCAGGCCAGAAAAGGCAGTGGCTGGGGACGGAAGATTCCCCCCTCTCCCAGCCCAGCTCCTAGCCTTCTCCCTGGGCCAGAGCTGCCCGCCTGTCTTCCCGGAGCCCGGGCTCCAAGGCGCCTCTGTAATCTGCCGCTGCTCCTTAGTGCAGGGGCTAGATCAAGTCTCTAGAAAGGCGGGGGTAGGGTCGGAAGAGCGGGGGGAGGGGCCCAGGTATGGAGTTTGTCCTTTGTCCGGCCTAAGACTTATTGGAGATAGCTGGAGTTATTGCCTCAAATGTTGGATATGCTGCCCCTGCAGCGGAGAGGTCCGCTGTGGGACGCAGGGCAAAACGCCCACCTCCTGGCTTCCGGGCTCTCCTCCGTCCTGGGATATCCTGCGTATCTGTAGCCGTGGGTGTGGCCTGGAATTTCACAGGCACAGGTGCGGAGCAGATTTCCACAACTCAAGGGTGGGGGCCGAATTTCTACCGCCACAGGTGTGGACCGCGATTCCAACCCGCGTCCCCACCACCGCCGCAGGTGCGGCGTGTCTCCGCTCCGCTCCCTTCCTTCTTCCCTTGCTCGCCCAATTTTTCCCCACCTGCAAGAAATCCCTGCACGAGTCTCTTCGCTGTTCTGCGTGATGAGCAGAGAGTCCTTTGATGGGTTATAAGCTTCCCGTTTCTGATAAGATCGGACGGAGAACTCAAAAAGTGCGCCCCGCTGCCGCCATTCCTATGACGTCACCACTTATTCTTTTCTTTAGATTCCACATGTAAGTGAGATCATATGGTATTTCTTTCTCTGTCTGACTTATTTCACTTAACATAATGTTCTCTAGGTCCATCCATGTTGTTGCAAATGGTAAGATTTATTTCTTCTTTATGGCTGCGTAATACTCCATTGTATAAATGTACCACAGTTTCTTAATCCAGTCATCTACCGATGGGCATTTGGTTGTTTCCATGTCTTGCCTATTGTGTATAGTGCTGCAATAAACATAGGAGTGCATAAATCTTTTTGAATTAGAGCTTTGGATTTCTCCAGATAGATACCTAGGAGTGGAACTCCTGGATCATAAGGTAGTTCCTCTCAGATTTTTGAGATATCTCCATACTGTTTTCCATAGTGACTGCACCAATCTGCAATCCCACCAACAGTGCACAAGGGTTCCCTTTTCTCCACATCTTCGCCAACACTTGTTGTTTGTTGATTTATTGATGATAGCCATTTTGACTGGGGTGAGGTGATATCTCATTGTGGTTTTTGTTTGCATTTCTCTGATGGCTAGTGAGGTTGAGCATTTTTTCATATGTCTGCTTGCCATCTGTATGTCCTTTTTAGAAAAATGTCTCTTCATGTCTGTCGTGCAGAGAGACCCGCGAGGTCTCTGCTCCCGCTCCCCATACAAGAACGCAGGATATGGTGAGGCCAAAAAGGAACACCCACGGAGCCATAGGTAGGGGAGTCATACCACTTTATTCTCTCTGGCGGCACTATACTCTCACTGGAGGCTGGATACACACTGTCCGCAAACCGCCATCCACGCTTGCCAGCCCAGCCGCCATCTTCTTGCTAGCCCCATCCTTCTTTTTTTCTTCTCTTCCTCTCCTCTCTCCTAGCGTAGCCACAGCAGTTATATTAGTGGCCAATGGCTCACTGGTTACAGCTGACGGCCAACTAGCCACAGCTGATGGCCATGCAATCACAGTTGGCCATTTACTACCTGAGCCAACACCTTTCTATGTGAGGCCGAGAGCCTGGAAACTGCTTTTTTGGGGCTCTGCCCCCACACTCCACCCCTACAGGCTCTCGCCTCACAATCTACGCGACAAGCGTCTTCCGCGAGGGGACCTGTGCGAGGAGCCTGGGGGTGAATGCAATATCCTGGACACAGCCAGGCTCTCTGGGCACAGCCAGGGTTTCTCAGGGCACCACCAGTGCTTCTGGGCACGGCCAGACTTCCTGGACTTCTTAGGGTACCACCTGTCTTCCCGGACACAGCCAGGGTTTCTCAGGGCACCACCAGTACTCCTGGGCACTGCCAGACTTCCTGGACTTCTTAGGGTACCACTAGTTTCCCCGGGCACAGCTAGGATTTCTCAGGGCACCACCAGTACTCCTGGGCACTGCCAGACTTCCTGGACTTCTTAGGGTACCACCTGTCTTCCCGGACACAGCCAGGGTTTCTCAGGGCACCACCAGTACTCCTGGGCACTGCCAGACTTCCTGGACTTCTTAGGGTGCCACCTGTCTTCCCGGACACAGCCAGGGTTTCTCAGGGCACCACCAGTACTCCTGGGCACAGCCAGACTTCCTGGACTTCTTAGGGTACCACTAGTTTCCCTGGGCACAGCTAGGATTTCTCAGGGCACTGCCACTTTCTCTGGGAACAGCCACACTTCCTGGACACAGCCAGGGCTTTCAGGGCACTGCCACTCTCTGTGGGCACAGCCACACTTCCTGGACACAGCCAGGGCTCTCAGGGCACTGCCACTCTCTCTGGGAACAGCCCGACTTCCTGGGCACAGCCAGGGTACCTTCAGGGCTCTACTACTCTCTCTGGGAACAGCCCGACTTCCTGGGCACAGCCAGGGTATCTTCAGGGCTCAGCCAGACTTCCTGGACACAGCCAGGGCTCTCAGGGCACTGCCACTCTCTCTGGGAACAGCCCGACTTCCTGGGCACAGCCAGGGTATCTTCAGGGCTCAGCCAAACTTCCTGGACTCAGCCAGGGCTCTACTCTCTCTGGGAACAGCCCGACCTCCTGGGCACAGCCAGGGTATCTTCAGGGCTCAGCCAAACTTCCTGGACTCAGCCAGGGCTCTACTCTCTCTGGGAACAGCCCGACCTCCTGGGCACAGCCAGGGTATCTTCAGGGCTCAGCCAGACTTCCTGGACTCAGCCAGGGCTCTACTCTCTCTGGGAACAGCCCGACTTCCTGGGCACAGCCAGGGTATCTTCAGGGCTCAGCCAGACTTCCTGGACTCAGCCAGGGCTCTACTCTCTCTGGGAACAGCCCGACTTCCTGGGCACAGCCAGGGTATCTTCAGGGCTCAGCCAGACTTCCTGGACTCAGCCAGGGCTCTCAGGGCACTGCCACTCTCTCTGTGCCTCTCAGGGTACCCTGCTGGAACAATAGCGACTCACAATCAAGGTGCTTACATATTCTCAATGGCGGCCAGTCAAGACACAAAAGCAAATATCCCCCAGTTCCACTAACAACAGTTCCCAAACAAACAGTCAAGCGGTCCATTAAATTAGGGATGGAAGGCAATTCCCCATAGTCCATAGTCATTCACCAGGGCTGTCCTGGGGGTGAAGGATGACCTTGACCTCACCCTCATCTCCCACGGAGGACTCAGCAAGCGTTACCTCCTGGGACTACAAGTCCTGCATCCGGGCTGCCTGAGCAGGAACTTCCCCGGCCCACAGGGCTGCAACGACCTTCGCTTTCTCCGGCCTGTGCTGGTTGGGGAACCGTCCACATCTTTCCACCTCTCCACGGGGCTCCATCTCTCCAGCAGCTGCATGGCTTTTCCTGTGCTGGTGGGAGAACCGTACACGTCCTGCCACCCCTCCACGGGGGTCCAGGTCTCCGGCAGCTGCTCCTCCTGGTCTTCCTCAGACTGGGTGTTCACACGCACAAACTGCTCCACCGTCCTTTGGAGAGCTTTGGCTGGCACCATATCCTGCCGACTACGCCATGTGTCATGCGGGAGACCCTGCTCGCTGCGCCATTTGTCGTGCAGGGAGGCCTGCGGGGTCTCTGCTCCCGCTCCCCATACAAGAACGCAGGATATGGTGAGGCCAAAAAGGAACACCCACGGAGCCATAGGTAGGGGAGTCATACCACTTTATTCTCTCTGGCGGCACTATACTCTCACTGGAGGCTGGATACACACTGTCCGCAAACCGCCATCCACGCTTGCCAGCCCAGCCGCCATCTTCTTGCTAGCCCCATCCTTCTTTTTTTCTTCTCTTCCTCTCCTCTCTCCTAGCGTAGCCACAGCAGTTATATTAGTGGCCAATGGCTCACTGGTTACAGCTGACGGCCAACTAGCCACAGCTGATGGCCATGCAATCACAGTTGGCCATTTACTACCTGAGCCAACACCTTTCTATGTGAGGCCGAGAGCCTGGAAACTGCTTTTTTGGGGCTCTGCCCCCACAATGTCTTTTGCCCATTTTTTAACTGGGTTGTTTGTTTTTTTGGAGTTGAGTTGAGTGAGTTTTTTTGTCTGTGATATTAACACCTTATCGGATATGTCATTGGCAAATATATTTTCCCATTCAGTAGGATCCCTTTTTGTTTTATTGATGGTTTCCTTTGTTGTGAAAAAACTTTTTAGTTTGATGCAATCCCACGTTTACTTTTTCTCTTACTTCCCTTGTGCGAGGGGATATATCAGTAAAAATCTTACTCCAGGTAATGTCTGTAAAGTTTCTTCCTATATTTTCTTCTAGGAATTTTATGGTTTCAGATTTTACATTTAAATCTTTAAGCCATTTTGAATTTATTTTTGTATATGGTGTAAGGAGGTCATCCAGCTTCATTTTTTTCATGTGTCTGTCCAAGTTTCCCAGCACCATTTATTGAATAGACTGTCTTTACCCCACTGTAAATTCTTGCTTCCATTGTTATAGATTAAATGGCCATATAGGCATGGATTTATTTCTGGGCTCTCTGTTCTGTTCCATTGATCTATGTGTCTGTTTTTATGCTGGTACCAATGCTGTTTTGATTACTGTAGCCTTGTAGTATAATTTGATGTCAGGTATCGTTATACTTCCCACTTTGTTCTTATTTCTCAAGATTCCTGAGGCTATCCAGGGTCTTTTATGGTTCCATATAAATTTTAGGATTATATGCTCTATTTCTGTGAAAAACGTCCTTGGTAGTTTGATACGAATTACATTGAATACATGTATTGCCTTAGGCAGTATGGACATTTTAACTATATTAATTCTTCGTATCCATGAAAATGGAATGTGTTTCTATCTGTTTGTATCTTCTTTCATTTCTTTCTTCAGTGTCTTATAATTTTCTGAGTACAGATCTTTTACTTCTTTGGTTAAATTTATTCCCAAGTATTTTATAGTCTTTGAAGCAATTGTAAATGGGATTTTTTTTTTAATTTCTCCTTCTGATGTTTTATTATTAGTATATACAAATGCAACTGATTTCTGAATATTAATTTTATATCCTGCTACTTTACTAAATTCATCTATCAGCTCTAATAGTTTCTTGGTGGAGTCTTTAGGGTTCTTTCTATATAGTATCATGTCATCTGCATATAATGACAATTTTGCTTCCTCCTGACCGATTTGGATGCCTTTTATTTCTTTTTCTTGTCTGATTGCTGTGGCTAGAACTTCCAGCACTATATTGAATAGAAGTGGAGAAAGTGGGCAACCTTGCCTTGTTTCTGATCTTAAGGGGAATGGTTTTAGCTTTTCCCCATTGAGTATGATGTTAGCTGTGGGTTTATCATATATGGCCTTTATTATGTTGAGATATGATCCCTCTATTCCCACTTTCTTAAGGGTTTTTATCATAAATGGCTCCTGGATTTTGTCAAATGCTTTTTCTGCATCTTTTGATATGATCATGTAATTTTTGTTTTTCATTTTGTTAATGTGGTGTATCACATTAATTGAATTGCGGATGTTGAACCACCCTTGCATACCAGGGATGAATCCCACTTGATCATTGTATATGATCTTTTTAATGTATTGCTGAACTCTGTTCGCTAATATTTTGTTGAGGATTTTTGCAGCTATTTTCATTAGAGATATCGGCCTGTAGTTTTCTTTTTTTTTTTTTGTGGTGTCTGTGTCTGATTTTGGGATCAGGGTGGTAGTAGCCTCAGAAAAAGTGTTTGGGAGACTTCCCTCCTTCTGGATTTTTTGGAAGAGCTTGAGGAGAATAGGTGATAATTCTTTTATGAATGTTTTCTAAAATTCACCTGTAAAACCATCTGGTCCAGGGCTATTGTTTGTTGAGAGATTGTTAATTACTGATTTAATTTCCGTGGTGGTAATCAGTCTATTCAGGTTTTCTGTTTCTTCTTGAGTTAGCCTTGGAAGGTTGTATGCCTCTAGAAAATTGTCCATTTCTTCCAGATTGTCCAATTTGTTGGCATATAGTTGCTCATAGTAATTTCTTAATTTTTTTTTGTATTTCTGTGGTATCTGTTCTCACTTCTCTTTCATTTCTGATTTTATTAATTTGGGTCCTCTCTCTCTTTTTTTTAATGAGTCTGGCTAAAGTTTTGTCAATTTTGTTTATCTTCTCTAAGAACCAACTCTTAGATTCATTGATCTTTTGCATTGTTTTTCTGGTTTCTATTTCATGTATTTTCATTCTGATCTTTATTATCTCCTTCCTTGTACTCTCTTTGGGCTTATTTTGCTGTTCTTTTTCCAGATCCCTTAAGTGTGAAGATAAACTGTTGATTAGTGATTTTCCTTGTTTCTTTAGGTAGGTCTGCAATGCTATGAATTTCCCTCTTAGGACTCCTTTCGCTGCATCCCATAGATCTTGGGTCGTCGTGTTTTCATTTTCGTTTGTCTTGAGAGATCTTTTGATTTCTTTCTTGATCTCATTGTTGACCCATTCAGTATTTAGTAACATGTTATTCAGCCACCATGAATTGGTGTGTCTTCCAGTTTTTTTCCTGTAGTTCATTTCTAATTTCATAGCACTGTGGTCAAAGAAGACAATTGGTATGATTTCAATTTTCTTAAATTTATCAAGACTTGTTTTGTGGCCTAACATGTGGTCTATCTTGGAAAATGTTCCATGTGCACTTGAGAAAAATGTGTATTCTGCAGCTTTGGGGTGAAATGCTCTGAAAATATCGATTAAATCCAAGTGGTCCAATGTTCCATTTAAGGCCATTGTTTCCATATTGATTTTCTGTCTGGAAGACCTGTCCCTTGTAGTCAGAGGTGTGTTGAAATCCCCTACTATGATACTGTTACTATTGATCTCCGTCTTTATGTCAGTCAATATCTGTTTTATATATTTAGGTGCTCCTATGTTGGGTGCATAGATATTTACTAGGGTTATGTCCTCTTGTCGGATCGATCCCTTTATTATTATATAGTGACCATCTTTGTCTTTTAATATGTTCTTCATTTTAAAGTCTATTTTGTCAGAAATAAGTATTGCAACTCCAGCTTTTTTCTCATTTCCATTTGCATGAAATATCTTACTCCAACCCTTCACTTTCAGCCTGTGTGTGTCTTTTGATCTGAGGTGAGTCTCTTGTATACAGCATATACAAGGGTCTTGCTTTCTTATCCACTCAGCCACCCTATGTCTCTTGATTGGAGCATTTAATCCGTTTACATTTAAAGTGATTATTGATAGGTACATAGTTATTGCCATTTTTTAAATTTGTAGTTAGATTGTTCTCATCTTTTTTCTGACATCTTTTACAGACGTCGTTTTAATAATTCTTGTGCTGTTGGCTTGGTGGTAATAAATTCCTTTAGCTTATTCTTTTCTGGGAAGCTTTTTATTTCTCCTTCAATTTTAAATGATAGCCTTGCTGGATAAAGCAATCTAGGTTGTAGGTCTTTGTTTTCCATCACTTTGAGTATCTCCTGCCACTCTCTCCTGGCCTTCAATGTTTCTGTAGAAAAGTCATTTTATAGTTTTATAGTAGTTTCCTTGTATGTAACCCTCTGTCTTTCCCTTGCTACTTTTACGATTCTCTCTTTGTCTTTAACATTTGCCATTTTAACTATAATGTGTCTTGGTGTGGACCTGTTTGGGTTTATTCTGGTTGGAACTCTCTGCACTTCCTGGGCTTGTATGTTGGTTTCCTTTACCAGGTTAGGAAAGTTTTCGAACATTATTACTTCAAATATGTTCTCAATCCCTTGCTTCCTCTCTTCACCTTCTGGTATTCCTATGATGTTCATGTTGTTGTGCTTGATGTTATCCCAGAGGTCTCTTAAACCATCTTCATTGTTTTTTATTCTTTTTTCTTTCTGTTGTTCTGTTGGGGTTATCTCTGCTAACTTGTCTTCTAAGTCACTGAGTCAATCCTCTGCTTCATCTAACCTGCTGTTAATTCCTTCAAGTGAGTTATTTATTTCAGTAATTGTGTTCTTTAGTTCTAACTGGTTGCTCAACATGATTTCTCTATGATTCTTTATGTTGTCTCTAAGCTCCTTTAACATTCTTATCATCAGTGTTCTGAACTCTGTCTCTGACAGGTTGGTTACCTCTGTTTCATTTGGTTCCATTTCTGGAGGTTTCTTCTGTTCTTTTGTTTGGGACATGTTTCTTTGTTTCTCCATTCTGGCTGACTCTCTGTGTTTGCTTCGATGTATTAGGTAGATCCCATAGGGTTCTTAGTTTTTGCTGGGTTATCTTACGTAGTATGTGTCCTTTATACTTGACTTGCACTGCTTCGTTCTCCTCTGCGTGTGCTCCAAAGGTGACTCTTGTGTTGTGTATATTGTCCTGTTGACGTTGATCTTTAATTGCTTTTCACTTGTGAGTAGGTGGGGTTGAGTCCTAGGCTGACTTGTTGTGAGACTTGGCTCTGCCCACAGCAGGGTGTTCTGCTGTGTGAAGGTTGACCACTTAAATGAGGCTTGGCCCCTATGAGCTCTTGTGCCTGTAGAGAAATCCCCTCTGGGTGTGTCACTTGTAGGTCAAACCCAGTAGTACTCTGGTTTGGTCTGGATTTGGCCTCTGTGTGTGTTGAATCTTGTGCCTCTTGAGCTGGCCCCTGGCAGGGCAATTTCAGAACAAAGCAAATCACCAAGCACAACAACAACAACAACAAAGAAAAAATTAAATACCTTCACATGTAAAAACAACCGATAACCCACACTCAACACAGACAAAGATATCAAAGATATAAAAACAAAACAAAACAGAAAAAGCAGCGCCAGTCTTGGCTTAAGTCCACCAAGTAATCTCCAGGTTGTCCTCTGCTGTACCAAAGAGTCCTCTACATATTGTGCAGGCAGAGCCGGTCACCTGGTGCCCGGGGTGACGTTGGTACTGCAGATTTAGATGAGTGGGGCTGAGGGGTCTGGATGGTAGTTTCTACAAAGTCAGTGCAGTTTCTGCTCTTGCCTGCACATATGTGCACTGGGAATAGCACCGCCAACCCTGTGTACAGTTCTCCTGAGTCTTAGGGCACTTCTGTGTGTGTGTGTGTGTGTGTGCGTGTGTGTGTGTGTGTGTGTGTGTGATTTCTGAGCTGCTGAAAGCCCAGAGCTGCGTCTGCCACCTACTGCTGATCCCTGGGATGGTCTCCGCAGTTATAATTGCCCCGCCCTAGGCAGGCCAGAAATGGTGGGGGCTGGGGATGAAGGGGTCTTCTCTCTCCTAGCCCAGGAAAACTCACACTCTTCCCAGCCTCTTCCCTGTTTCAGAGCTGCAAGCTGGTCTTCCCAGAGCCTGAGTACTAAGGCTCTTCTGTAATCTGACACTACTCCTCAGTTCAGGGGCCAGTTTAAGTCTCTGGCAGGGCAGGGGTAGGGTTGGGAGAGTGAGGGAAGGGCCCAGGTATGGAGTTTATGTCCTTTGTCCGACCTAGGGCCCAGCTGGAGGTCTCAGCTGAGGTTACTGCCTTAAATGCTGGATATGCTGTCCCCTTGGCGGGAGAGATCAGCTGTGGAACACAGGGAAAGGGCCCACCACCTGGCTTTTGTGTTCTCTGTTCCGTCCTGGGATCCCCTGCATCTCTGTAGCCGCGGATGCTGGCCGGGTTTCCACAGCCACAGGTGTGGCTGTGTCTCCACTCTGCTCCCTTTCCTCTTTCCCTGCTCGCCCAATTTGCCCACCTTCAAGTAATCCTTGCACGAGTCTCTTAGCTGTTCTGCGTGATGAGCAGAGAGTCCTTTGATGGGTTATAGATGTCACATTTTTTATAAGATCCAGAGGAGAATTCAAAAAGTTCACCCCGCTGTCGCCATTCCTATGACGTCACTTTTGTATACTTTTTAACCTTTCCTTTTGCTTTTAAATTATTTGTGGGCATAAGCCTTATCTTTTCAATCTTTGTATTATCCTTTGAAGTTCTCACAGTGCTTGGTGCACAGTAGATGATCAATAAATATTTGAGACTTGAATAGTTTATGCTAATACATGTGAAGAAATATGTTTTAAGTAACACATTATCATCATTCCTGCGTGCTCGCCATTGGTAGTTGAAACTGGTACCCAGAGTTGGTTTTCCCCAAACTCATCCTTTTTCATCTTTAATTTCCTCATTGATGGTGACCACTTGCCACCAACTGGCCCATCTCTGTCTTTAACTCACCACTGGATCCACCCGTCTCTTCTTGTTAATCTGCTTGACTACAACCAAAGCCTTTGATACAATAGAAGCTTTTTTTACACACATAATGACAGCGATGTCATGGTTTTCTCAACAACAATCAATCTACTTTATAAAAACTCTAAGGAAAAAAGACTTTACAAGGACTGGATGTGTGTGTGTGTGTGTGTGTGTGTGTGTGTGTGTGTGTGTGTGCCTGAAAACACACACTAGTGCCCGTGCACATTCATTCATCAGTTTGTTTCCAAAGGATAACAGCAACAAAATCCCACTGCAGAATCAGTGAAATGAATTCTAGGCGATGAAGTGGTTTCCATGGAAATGATTTAACATGCTTTGTAAAAATAGCTTGTTCTGCACATGAGAAAAAGTGAAATAGTAGCTTAAATTCTGTAATATCTCACCTCACTGCAAATTTAGTTTATGGTTATCTGAGACATGGCTTAGTTAGGAGCAGAGATTTAGGAAAGAAGGTTTATTCCAAACATGTTCCATTGCAAAGGCAAGCAATCTGCATGCCTGGAATTTGGCTCTTGTCATTTATTTGTTTCTTTTGCCAGAGACCTCTGGAGCTATAATGTTAGTTTTCAGGGATGGACAAATGTTGACTGGACCAGAGAGAAATGGACTCTTCCTATTTCTCTGATATCCCCCACATCGATCTCATCTCAGAAAACCCATGGTTGAGTTAGATGATGAGGTGAAAATAAGTGGAGATTCTTCCTACTTCTGGTCGAGTGTCAGCCCCAGACCTAGGGCTTTATGCTGGGTGGCCAGTCTGCTGTGTGATTAACAAGCCCAGAGGCTGATTTTTCAACTTGATGTGTCTCTGGCAGAGGACTCATCCAGGACAAGCCCTTTCATGAAATTAAATTGTGCTATGAGGTTCCAGGACCACCTTGTTGAGATGAGAGTGCCTTCCTTGCAGGCTAATGTCATGAGCCTGACACTCTAGCTTAGAAGTAAGTGCACCTGAATGAGCAAGGACACTCTTTTCTGGGCAGAGGCGTGCTTTGGTTTCCTCCCTTAGCCTACCTTTTAGGGCTAAATGCTCAGCATTGTAGGAAGATGTTTGCTACACCACTAACATTAATCTCAGAGTGAAGGCTCATAATAGGGACAAAAACCTTAGGACAGGGTCCGGAGGGGCCATGAAGTGAGACAGTGTGTTCTGAACACTTGTATACCAACAGGTCTTGACCTGAAAGGAAACTGCGACATGGCATTAATCATTGGTGCATCAGCAGAAAGGCTTGTGGGTAAGAAGGCACAAGCTTGATCATCTTCTCATACAAGTGCCAAAATTCCTGTACGAAAGCCATTGGAGTTTTCTGTCATTGTCATTGCACCTCCTGAGGAGGACTGCAGTCTGACAATGCAAAGTGGCAGGGACCAGCTTAAATCTAGACGAGAGATCTTTAGAGTGGGGTTGCGGACTCCAACAGTCATCAGATGCAGTCTACTGCCACCATCTGGAACCTACACCCTTGGGCTAGGACAGACAGGAGAGCACAGCTCAGGGAGAGGGTGAAGTAGGAACACTAGAGCTATCAAGAATACCTTTCTGTTGCGTGCCCACCAAGCCATAAAATAGCAACCTTTGTTATAACTACAGAGATATAAACATTAAAGGAAATTCAGACATCAGTTCTCTCTGGATTTGTCATTACAAAACCCATGTTTGAGTTCAAATTCTTCCTTTTACTAGTGGGATTACTTTTATTAAGGAATTACTTTTGATAAGTGACTTAATCTCTCTGGACCTCAATTTCTTCACCTATAAAGTGATGTGGGTGATGCACACCCTGTAAGCTCACTGTGGAAATTAAGGGCAATATAAGTCCATTGTCAACACCCTTCTGGTATATAATTGGTGACAATACATAAAGCTTTTTATCACTGCTATCTATAAAATACCTAATGGTGCAAACAATAATTCATAAAAGTCATATTTCAGTTAGCTCAGAGAATCAGAAAGAAACAATTCCTTCATTTTGAAATACGGTTCTATGCTGTATTTATATGCACACACATCCACACACACACAGCATTTACTCATACTCTGCATCCCAACATGCAGTAGGCAGGTCTGAAGGCAACTGTGTAGCTTAGGAGAAGTCCTTCGTAATAGGCCACTTCTCCTGTGACAGCAGATTTCATTCTCCCACGCCCTCTCCACTTGAGTGAATAAAATTGAATCAATAGAATTCAGCAGATTAAGAAAAGTGGAGTCTTCCCACAGCTTCATTACCTTATAAAAGATAATGGAAACTCCAGATCCCAGAGGGTAATTACCAAACTATAAAACATCATTTTTTAGTAAACCGCACACATCCACCCCCTTCCTGAGCTGACTCCCTGCCACTTTCCTCACTGAAGAACACACTCTCATCAGAAAGCCCATCTCTGCCTAGGAATGCAGTGAGCCTCTCTTTTCAACCACTTTTTACTCTCTCAGCCGCAGACCATGCAGACTCACTTAGTGAATAGCTGCATGTCAAATGTCTGAACCCAAAATAGATAGCCACCTTGGAACAGAATGTAGTTTATTGTCTTAAAGATCCAAACTGCCATAAGGGCTGGGATGCAGCTGTGCCTCATGAATGACTTAATCCACGATGTTGCTGGCCACCAGGGCTATTTCTGTACATCGTTTATGCTCCTTGAAGTTTAGCTTCTGTCCTTCAGACAGGCATCTTACACATGGCTGAATTCCACCTGGTCCCTGCACATGTGCCACTAGGTGTGAGGTACACAACAAAAATGTTATCATCAGTGAGGGAGTGAGGCTTGCTCTCTTATGTCTCAAGTTAAAAAAAAAAAAGAACAAATGTCTCTAACCTATCCAGCTTAGGTCAAGGTCCTGATTTTAGATCAATGACTATGATTATGTTCAAGGAAATTAGATTTATGTGTGTGTGTGTGTGCGTGCGTGTGTGTGTGTGTGTGTGTGTGTGTGGTGCGATCAACAAATATGGTGAATGTTTAAATAAAAAAAGGTTATAGTAAAATACACATTGCCACTAATCTCTTCAAAGTACTCCTCCTCACTTTGAACACACTTAGCCCATTGTTCTTGCCACTTTCTGAATCAGTTCTGGAAGTCCTCTTTTGTGAGTGTCTTTAGTTGTGCTGTTGTGGCTGCCTCGATGTCCTGAATGGTCATTTTGACTTTAAGGAATAGCCAGAAGTCGCACAGTGCTAGATCCAGTTAATAAGGTGGATAATCTGTAATGTTTTTATTTCACAGACATTGCCGTGTACCTGAAGCGATGTGTGACACGGAGTGTTGTCATGATGGGTGTTGATTTATGGCACATTTTAAACAAAACTTCTCTCAACCATAGCTCACACCTGACTGCCTACACTGAACAAGTTGAAACTTGTCACACACTGTTACTAAGGTTCGAAGCTCCTCTCCCTGTATTGAAGATCCTTGCGTTTCCATTGGACGGCCCTAGGCAGCAGCATTCACCATATTTTTGGATCACAATGGAAAGGTTTTGTGTCACACATCACTTCTGGTACGGCAATTTCTGTCAAATAAAAACATTATGGTGTGTCCTTATCTACCTTATTCACTGGACCTGGCACCGTGTGACTTCTGGCTCTTCCCCAAAGTCAAAATGACCATGAAAGGTAAATGTTTTGAATCAATCCAGGACATTAAGGCAGCCATGACAGCACAACTAAAGATACTCAGGAAAGAGGACTTCCAGAACTGCTTCGGAAAGTGGCAAGAATGATGGGATAAGTGTGTTTGAAAGGAGAGGGGGTTAATGGAAGTGTGTCTTTTACTGTAATATTTTTTTCAAATTTAAACATTCACTGTATTGTTTGATCACACCTTGTAGATATAATGGCAGCTCTTGTGCAAACCACAATATTGGAATGATGGGAGAAGGGTCTACTCCCAGTAATAAGGAGAAGGTAAGATATACTTTCCTGGGTACACAAAGACAAAGTGAAACATATCTATTATGACAGTGCAATGATTTTCAGCAGCAAATCTAATGAAGACAGTTGCTCTTTATATCAGGCCAAGCTAAATGGGATTTTCTGCTTTCTCTGCCCTCTCTCCACTCTAATTATAAAAGCTTAGTAGTTCTTTTGTGCTCATTGAGTGTTGATGTTGGGTGAGTTGGAAGAAAAAGGACAATAAGTAACTCACCAACTGAAGACATGGCTACTCCAAATTTGAAAACTCACTCTCCTCTACATAAACTTTAATGATTGAGATCCTTCAAAGATGAGCTTTAGGATCTTTTCTCCCCCTCACTTTCTAAAACCTTTTATTGAGGATCTCATTCAAATAATTATATACTGTTATAAATATATGTAAATACCACAAATATATGTCTTCAGTACAAATTTTTCTTCATAGCTCTAGATCAATATATTTGCAAGTGCCTTCTTGATTCATCTCCTTGGATGTTTACTAAAGTATGTCAAATTCATCATGTCAAAACTAGATTAATGACTCTTCACTGACCACTCCCTTCACTGTTCCCTAACAGATCAAATATAGTTGTTTCTCATCGAATGACACGAACCTGAAACATGGCAGTTACATTTGACTTCTTCTCCTTTAGCTCCCATGTCCAACTCATTGCCAAGACACTTATGAATTAAACATTTCTTAGAGATATCCATTTCTCTATGTCTCAAACACAATTTTAGTCCAAGCTATAATCACTGTCATGAAACAATGTACTTCTATATGTATGGACATTGTGCATATCCATGTGAATAATGAGGAAGCATATTCAGAGATAATCAGTAGCTCATATGAATTTCAAGCTCCCTAAAATAATTTTGATGTTAGAGTTTCAGAGAAGCAAATATTAATTATTTACCAAGGTGTTTAGCATGATGGTTAAGAACATAGACTCAGGATCCAGATTACCCATCTCAAATCCTGGCTCTCCTACCATTTACTGTTGAACTCTGGGCAAATTACTTAACCTACCTATGCCTTAGTTTCCTCAATTATGAGAGAAATGATAATAATAGTACTATCCTCATCAGAGCTATTGAGAGAGTTAGTTAAATTATGTATACAAAGTACTTAAAATGGTACCTGGTACATAATAAGTACTATGGGTATGTACCGTGTTTCCCAAAAATAAGACCTAGCTGGACAATCAGCTCTAATGCGTCTTTTGGAACAAATATTAATATAATACCTGGTCTTATTTTATATTGTATTATATTATATAAGACACGGTCTTGTATCATAGTAAAATAAGACTGGGTCTTATATTAATTTTTCCTCCAAAAGACACATTAGAGTTGATTGTCTGCCTAAGTCTTATTTTTGGGGAAACACTGTAGTAGGCAGAAGAATGCCCTCTTAAAGGCTGTCCCATGTCCCAATCCCTTGAATCCATGAATATGTTATCATATGGCACAAGAGACTTTGCAGACGTGATTATGATTAAGGACCTTGAGACGGGGAGATGTGAGATGATGCATTTGAAATAGACCTTGATAATGACATATTTCAGGCCTGGAATGGCAAACACTTTTATATATGCTTCTGCTCCCCTATCAACAATTCATTGTAGCCTCATTCCCACCATCCTCATCTACCTTGAGTCAAGACAGAGACACTAAATCTTTCTCCACTCATTCCTCCAGATAGCCACCACTAACCAATTGTTACTGGAGCACAAAACTAAACTAATTTTTCTTCTCTGAGTTTGATATGGCTAAAAGGCATTTCAGGTGGAGGAAAGAGCATGGGCCAAACAGTAAATGCCCAGCTATGATGAAGCCTGAGGAAGATAGGTTGGAATTAGGTGTAGGCTCGGATTGGTAGAAAGTTGCATTGGACAAGCAATAGTAGATATTGATAATACTAATGATAATAGATATGCAGCATTCATTTTCTGTTCGTTATATAAAAGGCACTAGACAACTTACTTAAGTCATACAACTCTATGACACAGATACTGTTATTATTTCTATAACACAGATATGAAAACTAAGCTATGGAGCAGTAAGTATGTGCAAGGATTCATGCCTAGTAAGCAGTACATTTGGCAGATCTGGTTTTCAAATTTGGACAGTCTTGTTCCAGAGCCTGCACCCTTAGCTTCTCCCTTATACTGGGAATAGATCTGGGTTAAATTGTGGAGCATCTTGAATGACAGGACCTATTCTATAGGCAATGGTAATTATAAAAGATTTTTAAATAAGATGTGATCCTGTCAAAGCTGTGCTCCTGGAAGACTGATCTGGCCTCAGTGCGTAAGGAGATTTAGTAGACCACAAGAAGGAGAGCAACACTAGGAGGAGGATTCCAGTTAAAGGATAGGGAAACAGAGACACGAAGCAGAGTTTTGAAGGGGGCGGCGGTATTAGGTTTGGAAGAGATGCCTAAGTTGCTTAGCGGGAATGACTTTCGCAAATTATCAAGTGAAGTTTTGAACTAAAATCAATTTATGTAGCTCTAAACGCCCAATGAGGGGGGATGAGTTGGTTGCTTTAATAGTTTCTAAATTGAGTAATGCCATGTCATAGAAAGAGTTGTAAAGATGCCTCAGCCATGGACGGGTTTTATCTGTAGTGTCTTTTTCAGGGTGTAAATGTATTTGTATTAGTTTTATGTATATAACCATAAGAAATTAGATAATGACAGAGAAAAAGTACCTCATAAAATTGGCAATGATTTCCTAGCACAGATCCTAGCAGGATGTCAGGGGACTAGAGCACTCTAAGATGATTGACTTCAGTATCCCTTCCCTCTCTGTGGATGGCTGCTCTAGAGAAGGCCCATAGACAGGATGGGTCCATAATTAAAATCATGACAGCTATAATGTTCCAAGACAAAGAAAGTTTGGGATGACATATTGTTCAGTTTAGTTTTTTTGTTTGTTTGTTTTTTTAAGAATCTTTTTTCTAAGATAGAGTATGCACTCTTTTACTTAAGTCTATACGAGGAATAAATTTCACTCTGTAGTAACATAATCCTAAAAGTCAAATATCTATTTTCTCATTGTGGCTTAACTCCTTTAAGGTACAATATACTGGGCCTTGGAAGAGCAGTAGAAAGAAGACAACGCTTGGGTTTACGGGCTGTGAAACTCACTTAAACTTACTTAAAGGTCTCTCAGCCTGTTTCCTCATCTCTAAAATAGGCACAATTATTTGCTTTGTACTATTAAAAGGTGAAATGAAAGACTGGCTGTGAGAAACGTTTTGTAAACTATAGAGCACCCACATAAATGCTAGTGTTGTCATTTTTGCTGTTGTCATTCCCCCCATAAGACTTACATAAAAACTCCTTTAATTTTCTCTTCCATAAGCTAAATCATCTCAGGATACTGATTTCTCTGCTACAGTCTTCTTTATTCCCAGCCAAGTGCCTTAGCTATTGGGCCAAGGGCTGATTCTGAGGCTTGGGAGCACCCAGTGCCTCATCTCATGGAGGTTATCATGGAGGTCTTCTACCAAAGGCACCACCGACAATAGCAGTCTGTGGGAGAACTGGTCTGGCTTCTTGTTAAATGCCTTCAACTTCATTAGTAGGAGCAGCTGCTGCAAATATTAGTACATGTTCTACTATGTGCCTTTGGAAAAAAATAAAATGAAAATTCTTAGGTCATAATTTAAAAAGTGGCAGTAATAGTAGCAGTACTAGTAGTAGAGGGGTAGTAGTAGTTGTAGCAGAAGCCGCTGCCGGTCAGCAACCCTTTACCTGCCTAAAGCTTTTAATACCTGGGGAGCCTCTGCATACAGGTGCCTATGGCCACCTTAGGTCACTTTACTCAGAATGGCTTTGGCTCAGGTTTGTGTGTCACTGTTATTTAAAGTACTTCCTGGTGAGTCTGATATGCATCCAAAGGTAAAAAAAAACAAAAACAAAAAAACTGTGACTCTTATGCAGATACAACAGTTATAAACCATGACTCCTCTCCACAAATAACACCAGCCAATTGAATAAAATAGAACCTATGTGCATGGGAATTATTAACTTCATAGGGTAGCAGGTGTCAAATGCTCATCAGAGCTGTCCCTAAATATAAATAGTAAGGAGACACAAATCAAATATGAAGTCATGAAAAAAAGGCTTCATGGAAGTGTTGAGACTTGTGCTGGGAGGGAGAACAGGTTTTGAACTTAAACAAGTAAAGGTGCATCCTTTATGAAGGAACCCACGTGAGCAAATCCACTAAAGTTGGGCATATAAGGTGTAAGTGAAAAACTGACCCTTAAACCCACTTTTGGTGGTGGAAATAGAAGGCAGTTCAGTGATTTGACAGCAGTTTCTGTGCTGATGGGAATCTTAAGAGATGAAAGAGTCTTATTATTCAGACATAGATAGATTATTGGTTCCATTTCCTGCTCATAGATTTTCTCCGAAGGATTTTGGGATTGAAAAATGCCAACCCCTCTTTCCTCTAGGGTAAAAAAAAAGCACAGAAGAGATGACGATGGGGTAGAGTTGAGGAAACAACCAGAGATGTCACTGGACTGGGCCCTCAGAAAGGGCATGGGACAGAACAGTCTAGGTCTGAGCAAATGGTTAGCTATTGTGGCCCCACAAGACTTCAACTAGTCCATCTGCTTGTCTTTGAATCCTTTGTACTTTCTTTAACATGGTGGTTCTCAAACTGGAGGGCCACAGATCAAATCCCTGAGCACCACTCTCAGGATTTCTGATTTGATATATCTGGGGTAAAGCCTGAGAATTTGGGTAACTCACAAGTTCCAAGTGATAATGATGCTCTGGTCTAGATGTACACTTTAAGAACTACTGGGCCAGCTTTTCGTGTTGTGTTCTGTGTTAGTATGTAGGAAAGGTCTATATGAAAGTCTCCATCTCAGCTGAGCTAGAGGGAAATGAGGATAGGAATGTTTGCTCACACCTAGATAATCTGGACCTAGAAAGGTGATCATATAATCCTGGGGGCTGACACAGTGTTGGCTGCAAGAACCAACATAAGAATTCCAGGAGTAAAGAGGTCTGAGTTAGACCATGGTGTCATCACACCTTGGAGCATATGGTGCTTTGCTTCAGTTATGGAAACAATTTCCTTCTTATGTGTCAGGGAATCCAGGGTGCTTTTTTGTGTGCGGAATATGGGGATCTCGGTTAAGGAGAAGGAGATGTACACAGGAGATGTAGACTAAGGCCAGATACACTGGAGAGTTCTAAACTTGAAATTAAAAGGCATAGATTTGAATAAATGCTCTAATACTTGTCAATAGTATGCTTTTAATCTTGTAATTTAACCTTCTTGAGCTTTAATTTATATTGTATGAAATGAGTATTATGATGACAACAATGATATGACAAATGGGCTTTGCCTACACAAAGAATAGCACAAGAGACTACAAACCCTGGAGCAGGTTTTGTGCCTCCTCCTAAAGCAGTGTCCCACACCTTGGACACACTGTTCTGGTTGGCCGGAGAGCCAGCAGTAATAAATGTCCTGCGTCTCCTCACAGCAATGATTAGATCCTATCAGATATTCAGGATGAAGCATAAGCAGATCAATGTGGTTGCTGTCATATGAGAAGGATGTTCAGGAACTTGCAGGGTCCAAAGGAGGAGGAGAATGTCAAAGGGAAGGCTTCATGGAGTGGGTAATTTGGGCTAAGTCTTGATGAGTAAATGATAGTGTGCCAGGCAGTGAATAGAGAAAGGACATTGTGCACAGAGAGAACATCATGTATAAATGCATAGATATTGAAACAAGATGTCATGATCAGTGAATGTCCAATAGTTGTGTGAAATCATGGTGTGTACACTTGCTGGGGAAAAGAGAGGAGGGGTCAGTGTAAGTCAGCCAAGGACTGATGTTCCCTGTCAGAAAGCCACAAGGTGTTGAGCTGAGCATTGAGTATTGCCCTTTATCTAATCAGGGAACTTCCTGGCCATTGCAGCCTGACACCTGGGTAGAGAAACAAAAACAAAATGTGAGTTCAAAAATTTAGCATTTGTCTTCATGTATAGCAAGTCTGGTTTTCATACTTTAAGAAGTACAGCTCATTTAAGAAAAACTTTAATAAAAGTTGTACTGGGGAGATAAATGGGATAAATGGAGGAGAACAAAGACCACATGTGAAACTGTGGGCAATCCTGCAACCTCTCCAGACTTGTTTTCTTGATATTAAAATTAGGGGATAGAAGGTCTGACCTCTGGTGATATTAGTGATTTTTAGTCCATTGATCACTGAAGCTCTCTGTTCTCTTCCTCTAATGTCCATGAACTCCTCTGACTGCTGCTTTGATCAGGTGCAGTACAAAAAGGTTGGTGGGGCAAGACTAGGCGGGTGATTTAACTATATTCTTGGCTCTGGAGAAACCGTGTCCTCAGGCTCAGTGAGAAAGGGGGATGGACCTGTGGATTATAAATAGGCTTGGGATTATCAGTGAGTATCCATTATTCGAATTCCTTTATCTATAATAAATGGTTTCAAATCTAATACTTATCTGTTCTAGACTTTAAGAGTTTGTGGAAATCCTTGCAAACAAAAACAATTATTATTTTCACTGGGAAGATATGGTGAAATATTTATTTATTTCTTGTCTTATTACTATGTCCCAACATTCAGAGGGAGACTCTGCCCACGGGGAGCTTTTCTCCTGAGTAGTACTTTTTAATCTTGAATTTCTGAACTACAGATGGATTTGTACTGTTTTCAGAATCTTCCTCCTCACTTGTTTTTGTCACAAAATGAAGGAGTTGGATGCGAGAGAGAGAGACCATTTATGGAACTATTGAACACCTCGATCTCTCACTGCCCGTGTTGTGCTGGTCGTGACATCTGGGACTCGCATCCCGATTCTGGGACTCACTTGTGGGTTTCGAGGAGGGAAGGACGACTATGAGTTGATATTAACCGGTAGAGCCATGGCAAAGGCCCCGGGCAACTGTCTCATGACAACTACCTGATAAGGAGGTAGGGAAGGTCCCGGAGAATTTAACCAAGGAAAAGTGGAATTGGATAAAACCTTACTAAACACTTTTGTATGTGACAGTGTGATTGTGTGAGTGATTGATCTTAGCTCCACGGCCTCGGCTACGGAGCTTGTGTGGGCTCTAATCTGCGGTTCTGTGGTCACATCATAAGGCAAAATGGTGATTTGGCACTTAGCCAACCAGGCTCGTGGCTTATATGAGTACACTTTTGCTAAGAAGGACCTTAAAGTCCTGCGAGGGACGCGGCCAGATGAGCATCAGTGTGAACTTGAAGTGAAAGCGCTTTTCTTTTCTCTTTTCTTTTACTAACATGGGCAATGCTGAGAGTAAATATAGACCATATATTTGCCTGCTTAAACAACTTCTTAAGAAGGGAAAACATAAAACCTCAGAAAAGAAAGTAGAGGAACTTCTTAAGGTGATTGAAACTCATTGTTCCTGATTTCCAGACCTTGGAACACTTGATTTAGATCAATGGGAGGAACTCGGATGAGACCTCCATAAGGTACATTCCAATGGGGTCTCTGCCTGGTTCAATCTGAGAAACATGGGAACTAGTTCGTTCAGTTTTGGAACCTCGTCAGACTCAGAGGAGGACATGAAGAGAGAAGATAGAAGACCAGATGGGGGAAAGAGGATAGAGAAGATGAAGATAAAGAGTCTGAGACAGCGCCAACAGTACCCCCAAAATCATTATATCCAAACTTGGGAGACTGTTTAAAGGACACTTGTCCCCCTTCCATGCGCTTGTCTCATTTACCTTCACCACCACCTTCCTTTAGGGAAGAGACATGGGGATCTTCAAGATTAGTAGCAAAAAATAAAGATCCTTTTCTCTCCAAAAGTGTACCTCCCCCGCTAAGGAATGGCACTCGCTCTTCAATATCAGCCATAGAGCGCGACATACGCCAGGCCAGACTGGAAAAGGATTCAGATGCCTTGGCCTTCCCTGTAGTTATTAGGGAAAGCGAGGCCCCTACTGAAGAACACCCTGATGGGGTTCATGAGGCAGTTCATGAACCTTTTTATTTCAAATTACTCAAAGAATTAAAACAGGCAGTTTTGCAATTTGGACCTACTTCACCTTATACTATAGGCCTCCTTAGAGGTATTGCGGATGGTAATCGGCTGATTCCTGTAGATTGGAATGCATTGGCAAACACCTGTCTGACCCCTTCTCAATTTTTACAATGCAAAACCTGGTGGATTGATGGTGCAGAGACTCAGGGAAGATATAATCAGACTCGTAATCTTGATATCAATCAGGACCAATTATTAGGAAAAGGGGATTGGGTAGATACACAGTATCAATTGGGGATGGAAGACCAAGCTATTGGTCAATTAAAATGGATTTGCCTGACGGCACAGGAAAAGATAGAGGTGGAAGGCAAAGCTCCATCTGATTTCCAAAAGATTTTACAAGGTCCCCAGGAAGCTTACTCAGATTTTATTGCTTGCTTACAGGAAGCTATTAACAAACAGGTGACTAATTCTCCAGCAGCAGATATAATTCTACAAATTATGGCTTATGATAATGCTAATGAGGATTGTAAAAGGGCCGCTGGAGCTCAGAAAGGAAAAACTGATGCCATGGGTTACTTCGATTATGCCAAGGAGGAGGAACAGAACAATTTAAGGCCACTATGTTGGCTCAGGAAATTACAGGATTTACAAAAGGAAAAACAAGTTCACAGGCACCTGATATAATTGTGGGAAAATAGGGCATACTAAAAGAGAGTGCCGTAAGAAAAATAAACACAGCTCTCAACCACAAAATTCCTCTGTTCCTCAGGGTTCTAAACAACCTGGGATTTTCCCTCGATGTAAGAAAGGAAATCATTAGGCATCAGAATGTAGATCAACATATAAAGATGGAACCCTCCTTCAGGTAAATAGGAGTCAGGGCCAGCCCCAGGTCCAGACAATAACTGGGGCATATATGAACCAGGCGATGCCTCAAAATTACCAGGCTGTCCCTCCTTCCCCAAATTATCAGTACAACAATTAACTCCTGCCTCTGAGGGAAGTGCCGCAGTAGACATCTGTACAATTCAAGATATTCCCCTGCTTCCAGGGGAATCCCCCCTTTGTGTGCCCCAGGGGAATATTTGCACCAATCCCTCCAAATACAGTCGGACTTCTCCTTGGTCATTCAAGGTTAACATCAAAAGGAGTTACAGTCCACACTGGCATAATTGGTCCAGACTATGAGGGAGAGATTCAAATTATAATGTCCTCTTCTGTTCCCTGGTCAGTGAAAAAGGGAGAATGAGTTGCTCAACTCCTTCCGATCCCCTATACACCCCAGAAAAAAGGGAACACAAAAGAGAGGAACTGGAGGATTTGGAAGGACCAGTCTGGCAGGTATTTTTTTAGCAGAAAAGATATCAGGAATCTGCCCTGTTTGTCAAATTGAAATACAAAGTAAAAAATTTAAAGGTCTTTTAGGCACAGGAGCTGATGTTTCTATAATTAGCTCTCAGGAATGGCCAGCAAACTGGCAAGTCCAGGAGCCCAACATTAATATCATTAGGGTGGGCCGAGCCTCAGGTTTGCGTCAAAATGTTTGCATTCTTCCTTGCTTTGGACCTGAGAGACAAAAGGGATTTTTACAACCTGAGGTTGCTGACATTCCAGTGAGTTTATAGGGTCAAGATCTGTTCACTCAATGGGAGGCAGAAATCTGGATACCCCCTGGACAATATAGTCCTCAAAGTCAAAATATAATGAGTCATATGGGCTATCAGCCAGGAAAAGGCTTAGGAAAATTTAATCAGGGAATCACTGAACCTATATAGCCCTCGTCTCAACAAGGACGTGAGGGACTAGGATTTAAATCAGAAAATCAGGAGCCTTTTATGTAGGGACCACTGTTTTGGAGCTACTGATTCCTATAGCTCTTCAATGGATTAATAACAAGCCTCTCTGGATAGAACAGTGCCCCCTCTCAAAAGAAAAATTGGAGGCTTTGACAGAATTAGTACAGACCCAATGAGAACAAAACCATATAGAGCCCTCCACTAGTCCATGGAATTCGCCAGTGTTTGTAATGAAGAAAAAAATGAGGAAAATGGCAGATGCTCACTGATTTGCAAGCTAGTAATGATCTAATCCAAGCTATGGGTCCTTTACAGCCTGGACTCCCACAACCATCCATGATTCCTAAAAACTGGCCATTAGTAGTGATAAACTTACAAGATTGTTTTTATATTGTCTCCTTACATCCTCAAGACTGCCCTAGATTTGCATTTTCAATACCTTCTATAAATAATAAAGAACCCAGTAAAATAGTAGTTCCTTTTTAAAAAACAACAGATAACACATTTAAACATTCTTTCTGAATCTTGGCAAATTGCTATCAGTGACTTTTTTTGGAATAATTGACAATCTATCCAAAAAATAAGTTATTTCAGTTTCTCCTAAAAACTAATTGAATTTTACCTAAAAAACTCAGACAGTCTCCTATTCCTCAAGGCTTTACAATTTTTACAGATAGATCTAATAATAGTAAAGCAGTAATTTTATTAAAACAGATAATGGCCCTACATATACCAGTGCCAAGTTTACAAAATTCTGTACTGAATGGCACATTACCCACACCACTGGTATTTCTTACAACCCACAAGGTCAAGCCATTGTTGAACATACTAATGCCACATTAAAAAAAAAAAATTACAAAAACAAAAATGGGGGAGAAATAGGGGACTTCCCACAGATACAATTAGCAAAAGCTATGTATACTTTAAATTTTTGGATTCTTCAGCTCTAGCACAGAACTGTACCTTGGGTGCACAGCTACAGAAAGACATTTTAACAATCTCCATAGTCCTAAAGCCTTGGAGAATGTGCCCATTTGGTGAAAAGATATCCAAACTAATCAATGGCAGTTAGGAACCTTATTAACATGGGGATGAGGTTATGCTTGTGTTTCTCCAGGACTGAAAGAACGTCCTTTGTGGGTGCCCAGTCGGTGTATTAAACCATATCATGAACAACACACTGAAGACCAGCCTGACAGTCAATCGTGGGAAGAACCAAAAGATTTATTGGACTTTTAATTGCAGCTATTATGGGAATAATTGCTATAGCCACTGTAGCTGCCGTTTCTGGAGTAGCTCTACACCAAATGGCACAGACCACTGAATTTGTACAAAAATGGCATGAAAATGTTAGTAAATCTTGGAATCAACAAGTTAAGATAGATCAGGAAATTAACATTAGATTAGCTGATTTAGAAACTACTGTTTGTATATATTGGTAATCAACTGGAAAATCTCTGTACTACAATTACTTTAAAATCTGATTGGAATGTATCTACCTGTTGTGTAACTCCTTTCTCTTATAATCAAACTCGTACCCCTTGGTCTGAGGTGCGAGCCCACCTCTGGGACATATGCCCAATCTCACTGTGGACATTTTACAACCACAACAAGAAGTTGATTAAATGTCTAATGCCAAGCTTCAACTCCTCCCTGGAGAGGAGACACTTTCTGCGCCTGCAGAAGGACTCTCTGCTTTAAACCCTGTCAATTGGACAAAGACTTTAGGTGGAGCGTTTGCTGGTGCTATTGCTATTCTGTTTATTGTTTTACATTTATTTTGTTTAGTCCTCAGAAGTGGACAAACAGCCCTCCAATAGGCAATGAATGAAAAATCTGCAACATCTGTGTTTATCATATTTCAAAAACAAAAAGGGGGAGATGTTGTCACGCAGCAGCCTACCCATCTGTCCCCTCGTACCTACCCCTAAACAAAGGAGAGTCTGTGAGAGGGACCCTTTCAGGGACTTTGCTTCACCTTTGTGCTTACACATTATATCTCCGTTTGGCCCCAAAGGATGGCTGGTTAGTCAATGATGGGTAAGTTTTCTCAAAGAAGGAACAACCTAAGCCAGGCACAGTCACATAGGGGCCATCAGAAGAACTCATGGGGTCAATAGATGTGGGCATAGAACCCCACCTTTCCCTGGATAAGGAGAGCTTCTGCCCTTGTGGCTGCATTCCTTCCCACAACCTGCCTGGGAAGAGATGCAATGATGTGATAACATGAGTTCTCCATGTGTTCATATCAGTAAGTTTCAGCATAAAGGTTTTGTCCCTGGTAAGGTACATACATCCTGAGACTTCCGGTTCCACTGCTTGCAGGCAAGGGTGATTGGTTTGAATCAGTTTCCTAGTATAATGTATAAAATTCACAGACCTTGGAGAAAACAATCTTACTTACTTGTGTGTACATCAATAAAAGCCAGAAGGTGGCCTGATTCGGGGCTCTCAGTCCTTTGAGGATGCGAGACTTTAGTCCATAAATCTCTTGACTTCTGTTTCTTTCTTAAAACTTCATCACCCCGTCTCATTCTCGTACTGCATGTGTTGTGCTGGACGCGACAGTTTATTAGTGTATTTTCTCTTTTTATCTTAGTGAGTTAGCCAAGGGTTTGCCAATTTTGTTAAAATTTTCAAAACACCAGTTCTTTGTCACCTTAACTTTTTCTATTGTTTTTTTTGTTGTTGGTGGTGGTGGTGTTGTTCTCTATTTCATTTAGTTCTGCTCTGAGTTTTATTATTTCCTTTCTACTGCTGACCTTGGGATTCATTTGTTCTTCTTATTCTAGTTCTTTAAGGTGTAACATGAGGTTATTTACTTGGGATTTTTCTTTATTCTTGAGATAGGCTTGTACTGATATAAATTTCCCTCTTAAAACTACTTTCGCTGCATCCCAACAATTGTGGTAGGATGTATTTTCATTGTCATTTGTTTCTATGTATCTTTTGCTCTCTCTTCTTATTTCTTCTTTGACCAGGTCATTCTTTAAAAGTATGTTGTTTAATCTCCAAGTATTTGTGGTTTTTCCTTCTTTCTTTTTGCAGTTGATATCCAATTTCAAAGCCTTCTGATCAGAGAATATTCTTCACGTGATTTCAGTTTTCTTAAATTTGCTGAGGCTAGTTTTATGTCCCAATATATGGTCTATCTTTGAGAATGTTCCATGTACACCAGAAAAAAAATGTATAGTCTGATTTTTTAGGATGAAGTGCTCTACAAATGCAATTATGTCCATTTCATCTAATGTGTCATTTAGGGCTACTCTTTCTTTATTTATGTTTTGTTTGGATGATCTATCCATAGCTGTTAATGATGTATTTAGGTCCCCTACTATAATTGTGTTTTGGTCAATTTCTTCTTTTAGTTCTGTTAGTAGTTGCTTGGTATATTTCAGTGATCCCTGATTGGGTGTATAAATATTGATGACTGTTATGTCTTCTTGTTGTATAGTCCCCTTTACCATTATGAAATGTCTGTCTTTGTATCTTGTTACCTTTTCCACCCTGAAGTCTGTTTCATCTGATATCAGTATGGCTACACCTGATTTTCTCTGGATACCATTTGCTTGGAGTGATTTCCACCCTTTCACTTTAAGAAAGATGATGAAAGAAATTAATTACATATATATATATATATATATATATATATATATATATATATATATATATATATATGTAACTTCTGTAACGAAGTACTTATAGCATAGATATAGATAATTAGAAAGTCTTAACATAAATTATAGGAGGTCTTGATGAGGTTGATGAGACTACTGAAACAGTAGGCTAAAAGCATTACAGTCTATGATGAGAGTGGGCAATTGGAATTTATTTTGGCAGTGAGTTATTGTTGATGACAAAGCCCTGGCTATGAACCTAGAACTAGGTGAATACTGACTATTGTTAGATAGAAGAAAAGGTAATTGGCAATGTGGAGGTTAAGACACTGTAAATTCAGGTGTTAAGTGGTCATATGGATGGTGAGCCTCTAGAATGATGCCAGGAGATTGGGGTAGAAGTTTTAAATATTGAGTAATGACATCTGTTGAAAAAAAAATATTGAATTAAATGTGCAGACACAATGCACACACTCAAACATAGACCAGAATAAAAATCAACCTATGGAGCAAGGTAGTTCTTTATTTCTCCTTAATCAACTCTCTTTTACACTGATTTAAAGACTAATCTAGAACAGACTAGCTCAGTTGTCTCATACCCAGACTGAAATTCATTATTACTGAATAGAAGGGAAACGATTATTCCATTAAAGGCAATTGCAACTCTCCCTTCTTCCCCAGCCTTTGACTTTCTCACACAGCTGCTGTTTTGCCTAGATGATTATTGCACTTGATATTCAAATTTCATACTAATTTCAGGAAACAATTTTCATTAATAAAATGCAAATGCATGCATCTTAGTGACTCATTTACAAATAAAATTTCCATTGATCTTTATTTTGTTTTTATTTTTACAAGATTAAAAGGTACTATCTTGAATATTCCTTATTAATTTTTTAGGTATGACCAATTAATTTGCTGAATAGATTTGAACTTTATACATTTCTTTTTTATTTTTTGGAAGCCAACTTCCAATTAGCAAAGGATTAGAATTTTCCCATGTTAAAACATTTTTAAAGTGGAAAGGATGACGGTGGTATTCTACAGACCCTTGTGTTCCTTATAAAACATGAGTTCCAGTGGGTGGTTTGTAAAAACAACCAAAGAAAATATTTCCCTACTGGGAAAGTGTTTAGAGTCCAAATCTCATGACCTCTATGTGTTAGAATTTCTGGCTCAGCATGATTATGTTCCTCAGACACACACGGTGAACATCCTTCTTGTACACACCAACTTAATTGTTTTTATCATCTAATGTCCTTGTTACAAAGCTCCAAGCAAGCTTTTTTATCATTTAAACCTGCCCATGCATGCGAGTATTATTCTCTCTTTGCCTGCTTTCCTTTATGCTGGGGTCTTTCTCTTTCCTCCTGCCTCCCCTGCCTTTAAGAATGGAGGGGCTTAGTCTACACAAGGGGCCCTGCAGTGGAGTCAGAAAAATGAACTACCAGCAGAGTCAGCATGCAGAGTTGAAGAGCCAGGAACTCTTTCAATCTGGGGTTTATGATCAAAGGGAACAAGGAGATGTGCTTTCAGATTATATGAGTCTGTGCTTATAATTTTGGAGGGATTAGCAAAACAAACAAACAAACAAATACAAAAAAAACACACAACAACAACAACAGTGGAACTATTGTCCAGTAGTTAAATTGGATGGAAAGAGAATGGTGATGGTAGGAGGAAAGGAGAGAGTGAGGGAGGAGAGGGGAAGAGAAGGGAAGGGAAGGGAAAAGAAGGGGAGGGGATAAGAGAGGAGAGGAGAGGAGAGGAGAGAGGGGAATGTAGGGAGATAGAGGATAAGAGAGACTTGAGAGGCTTACAGGAAAAGTCCACTGAGCCCACGAGAGAGGTGTTGGGGTCAGGGTACTGCAGGGGCAATGGAAAATTAACACTATCCCAGAATATCTTAGGGAAAAGGCCAAAGTTGGGTAACTCAGCCCTAAGGGACTTTTGTTACGTCCTATACTTCACTTCTCTAGTAACAAACAAAACCAGCTTCAGGACTTGCACAGAGCCCCCTTTTGGCCAGGTGTATTCTGGGCTACGTGGAATGCATCCAGCAGGAATCCCCCACTAGCATCTTTCACTCATAAAACTCCACCATCCCTTTCCTTCCACACATCTGTCAGCTCTGAACGGCAAGGCCTGTGGCTTCCTGGACTTCCTGGGTCTCACTTAGTGGGTGGGAAAATGGACACAAAAATGTGCTGTCTCACCCACTACAGTTTGGTTCACACTAACAAAGGTAACTGGGAATTGAGACAATTGTGATGCAATTAGCACTAAAAACCGTATTGTACTTTGGTTATCTAGCTATGTTTGGTTAATTTCCTGGGCATTTGCTCACAATCTTCTCTCAGTATGCCAGTGAAGAGGTCAGTGTGTCAGTATGTCAGTGTTTACTGACAACTACTTTAAAATTATTTTAGCAATTTTAAAAAAAAATTCACTTCAAAAATAAAATATTTGCCTCAAATGAATTGAGAACAAGGATTTCAGATCTTGTGGTAGGAAAAAAATGGTTTTATTTAATGAAGTTATTTCAAAGAAAATAAATTTAAGTTGTTTTCTAAATCATTCCAGTCTTCCTCTAACACAATTACAAATACTTTTATAGAGATATTTATATGATTAAGACCAAACAAACATTTTGAACGTGTTTTATTTGTGCAAAATGGAGATTATTTGTGTCAAGCGAAGCTCAACTAAATGACTTCGTTGCCATCGCCTCCTGAACGAAAAGATCGTGAGGCCAGTGTGCCATGTCTGTGTGTTTTCTTTCTCAGTTCTCAGCCTGGTATCACAATCCTATATACACCAAAGACTCCTGAAAGAAGAAAACCTTCATATGAAAGCTAAAATAATTACTTTTCTCATCTAGTCTCTTCCCAGTGTCCAGTCACTAAGAATCTCACCATTCCCTTGTATAAAGACTAACCGTTTTATTTGTATTGTCCATTACTGATTTATTCTGGTTTGTGGAAAAAGTACCAGCTTATCTTATAAAACACATTTCATCCAAGAGTACTCAGCACTTTGAGGGCTCATTTACATAATAAACTGCCCAGAGTTATAAGAATACATAAAAGAGTCTTAAAAGACCAGAGGGAAGATGGCTGAATAAATGAAATCATCAGGATGATAACTATGGTGATCAACAATGTCATTATGAGTGCAGTTTCATAAACAACTCGTTAGTTAGTTAGTTAGTTGTTAGTTAGTTATGAGAAAAAAATCAAGATAGGGAATATATAAAATAGTCATTTAACTAAGCTGCTAACATTATTAAAATTACGTAGGTTGAGACATGAGGAAAGAGACTCCATTTTTATCCTAACTAGCCTGGAAACTTAAACTTCTTTGAACTGTCCAGTCCTGTGTCAATGCTTGGCTACACATCTGGACTTCCAGGCACCTGATTACCCCCTGAGGACTCACATATACATCCACCTGCCACCATGATGGCTGGGACATGACCAGACTTCCTGGCACCCTTCTTGTGGACCACCTGGCATTCATCACACTGGCCACCTGACATCTGACTGATAACCATCCTGGACTAATCCTAGGGCTAAGAATGAAGACCTGATTATGCCCAAGAATGTAATTTTTCACTACAAGAACTTTTCACTTTTCTTTCTTCTTTGGAACTCTTCTGTTTTTTTGCCTAGCTGTGTTCCCAGGTTTCAACCTCCAAGACCCTTCAATAAATCACTATCATTTATTTCTAGCAAAGCTGTCAGACTGTTTTTTGAGTTTGACAGATATTTATCTATCTATCTATCTGTCTGTCTGTCTGTCTATCTATTTATCTATCTAGTTAGTTGTAGAGAACAGGGCTAAGAGAAGGGCCTGATGCAGCTAGACAAAGGTGCTTGGGGACTTTGATCCTAAGCCAGGATCATATGTGAAGCGAGAAAGCAGCAGGGGCTGGTGAAAAAGTTCAGTTTGACCCAGACATACATGGATTTGAACCGTCTTGCTGCAGGTACACTCAGGAAGTCCCAGGGTGGGGTGATAGATGTTTGTGGTGAGGGTCGCTGTATAGTATGTCTGTCCATTGCATGTGCTTCTCCTTGCATGATGTCCAGAATCACTGTGAACAAGCCACAGGGCAGGTGGTGCAGGGGGATCACTCTACAGATTCCCCAGTCACCCATGCCCTGCTTCCGTCTGTCCTTGCAAAGATACATGAGGAAGAGGAAAGGGGAGGAAAGGGCTAGGAAGTAGAAGAGTGAAAGAAGGGGGAGGAGGAGACCATTCTCTCAGGAGTGTATGAAGCATAATCATCTAATCCTCACAGCAGTCCTGGGAAGTGACTAGTATATTCAGTATTGCGTGTTACAGATGACAATAATGTTCCGAAAGATTCAATAACTTGCCGAAGGATACCTAGCAAGTTAGTGTTGAAACTAGAACTTCTATCCAAATCCTGTCCATCGCTACATCTTCCTTCCTCCCAGCGCCAGCCCTTCATTCCATAGCTGTCCTCCCTTCTTTGAGCTCTCCCAGTACATTTGGTTAGCACCACAGCACTCCTCACTGTCTAATTGCACGTTATTTTTCATGTTTTCATCGTATCTCTTTTTCCCATGTGGACTTGAAGTTTCTCAAAGTCAGTGACAAGATCATAAATGTTTTTGGGAAATACTACCCTGACTGTTCTGATTCCAAAAGGGTCTGTTTTCCCAGCAAGTCTTGAGGCCTCAAGTGAAAGGGGACACAGGAGGTGGCAGTGTCTCTCTGAGCGTTGGCCTTCACAGCTTCCTCAGCATTAGGAAAACTGCAACTCACCTTGGCCATTCTTCCCCCTGACACACCTCTCTATACAGTCCCACCACATCGTTGCTCACAGAAGTTCCTATAAGCTCAGGCATTCCTCAAGCCAAGACCCTGTGAAACTTTGGGAGAGGAGTTGGATGAAAGGGAGGAGGGGTAAGGAGGACAGTATGTTATTAAAGGAGAGGACAAATGCAACAGGGAGAGAAACAACGGGGAATAAAAGAAGAGAAAAGGAAATATGCTCTGTGCCAGGAGTTGGGAATAGCACTGTGAATAAAACAGATCAACTCCTGCCCTCACAGAGCTCACAGCAGTGTGCAGATGTGTGGTCGATGGGGGAGAAACAGACACACAGGTACATACCTCACAATGGAAGAAGCGCCATGATTGAGGAAACAAAGGATACCAAGGGACACCTTGAAGGGCAAGTGACTTAACTGAGGGGCAGCCCAGGGATGACTTGGAAGAAAACAATCTTGGCTTGGTGAGCGACCGAGATCAGTTTAGTTTGGCTGGGATTTGGACTTTAGGAGGATGAGAGTGAAATCACATTTTGGAGATGTAGGCAGTGACCAGTACTTAGGTATGACCTAAACCTCTTTTAGTGGTAAATAGCAGAAACCAAAGTTCAAGCAGCAAAATAATAAGCATTTATTGACTCAAACACTGGAAAAGTCAGAGTTCAGCCAACAGCCACGTCCTCAAGTGAAGTCATCAGGTGCTGGTCTGCATGTGTGTGTGTGTGTGTGGGCGGGGGGGGGTCAGCCCCACCCCCATTGTGGGGCCAGCTGTTAAGGAGAGCTGGTTCCCCAAATGATGAAAGGATGATGGATAAAGGCTGAGCATACAAACAGCAAATGTTCTCCACAGCAAAGTAGGTTGGGAAAGTGAATGAAAGAAAGGAAGGAAGGGAGGAAGGGAGGGAGGGAGGGAGGGAGGGAGGGAGGGAGGGAGGGAGGGAGAGAGGAAACATAATTGAGCAAAATCAGAAAAGAAAAATGGAGGAGGAGAAATGAAAAAAAAAGAAAAATAAGAAATAAGGGATAAAGGGAAGACATTGAAGGACAGGTAATTGCAAAGGATGTTAAGGAGTGAGTGTTTCCAGCTGGTTTTCAGGATTTATCATAAACTTGACAAGAATCACACAGAAACCAAAGGGAGAGGATATATGGGATGTGTCCTGGCCGGAGTCCAGTTACTGCAATGCCGTTATTCTGGCTTTAGGTGAACTCCAGCTCCCACCCCACCTTACGCTGCCTTCACGTTTGAGAGAGGAAAAGAACAGCCAGTTCTTGGTCCTTCCCAGCTCAGCAATCTGTTTATCTCACACCCTCACCTTGTTATGGACCTGGCTCTGGGATTCCTCTTCTCAGAGTTCTGAGCAGATTCCTTGCTTCAACAGGCCAGGTCGCAAAGTGGTCAGGAAAATGCATAGTAAAGCGGTCTCACCATGCAGCTCTCGTGCCGAGTAGAGCCAGGAATTTTTCACTGCTAAACTGAGTACTGCTGCTGTCCCATTCATTCTGGGCAAAACCACTTGCAACCTACATACGTACCTATCCTCAGCTGACCACTGACCCTAAGGCATAGCTGGGCCTTGCACATGCCTGAAACCTTGGCTCCTAAATGTTTGCAGAGAGGCCTGGTAGCAGACTTTTAGATCTCTGAAGATGCAAATGTTAACCTAAAGATAAAAAGCCAAAATGAGAGCCAGCAAGCCTATTTAGAGGCATGCATCACTCAACCATGGGAATATGTTCTGAGAAATTTGTCATTAGGCAATTTCCTTGCTCAAATGTTTAGGGGCAATGATTAACTAAACAACAACAAGAGATTAAATCAAGCACAAGAGAAAATGATGCAATCAAAAGACATGGTAAACAGGAGATATCTGAGGCTCCTGAAGGTGTAACATGGGGTACTGTTTTACAGAAAATATATCTTAAAATAAACAGAAAGAGTACATTCTAAAATAAAAATAAAAATAAAAATATAGTATAGCATATACATAAACCAGTAACATAGTCATTTATTGGCATTATAAAGTATTATCTAATAGGTGCAAGTTTGTATCTTTGAAAAACATATTCCCAACCCCCCCACTCCCAAGTCCCTGGCAACCACCATTATACTCTGTTTTTATGAGTTCAGGTTTTTTGGATTCCATGTATTAGTGATAGTAAATAAATAAATCTCGGAGATCTAATGCACAGCATAGTAATTATAGGCAACAATACTGTATTATAGAATTCAAAGGTGTTAAGAGACTACATCATAATTGTCCTCACCAGGAAAAGGAAATAATTATGTGACTTAATGAAGGTGTTAGCTAGTGCTATGGTAGTAATCACACTGCAGTATATAAATGAATCAAGTCAGCATATTCTTCCTATAAAAATGTTCTTCAGCACCTTCAACCTATAAACTATTATATGTCAACGATGTTTCAATTAAAAAAATAAACTACCAATATTGTTACAACACGAATGAAACAAAAATAGTATTATATACTGTACATAATTGTATGTGCTATAATTTTATATGACTGGCAGCACAGCAGGTTTTTATTACACCACCATCAGTACAAACACATGAGTAATGCATTGTAATTACAACAGCTACAAAGTCACTACCAAAAATAAGACGGGTCTTATATTAATTTTTGCTCCAAAAGACACATTAGGACTTATTTTCAGGGGATGTCTTATTTATTTCATGTACAACAATATACATTTATTCATATACAACAATCTACATTTATTCATTTATTCATGTACAAAAATCTACATTTATTCAAATACAGTCATGTCATCTTCTTCTGGAACACCATCATCATAACTCTCCAAATCCCAAATTCCAGCTTGAATTTCTTGCGACTCCATTTCCTGTAGAACCATCAGCCCCAATCTCATGTCCAGCAACAGAGCTCTCCTTAAATGAGCACTTCTTGTCCATGTAGACTGCTCACAGTGTATTGGTAACACAGCTGTCAGTGATTTTATCCCATGAATTCTTCACCCAAGTCATGACTTCTTGCAGGCTAGGTTTCCACGCTGATTTCTCCCCATTCTATTTCCAACATAGCCATTGATTTCCATGCACAAATCGTCCTTGACTGGCTTGTATACTGCAATATCAAGAGTCTGAAGACAGGCAGTCACCCCTGCGGGAATCATTATTTGATCTAGTCTTCTCTCTGCAAGGAAGTGAGCTAAAGACATGAAGAAACTCCTGGGGTGGGGTTGGAGTCCCCTGGGGTGTGGCTGGAGTCCCTCACTCCTTTACGGGGAACCTCCACAGCCAAAATATCCCTCCTAATTTTTACCAGTCACATGCAAGTGTGAGACCAGCCTGTTCTGCATCTCTGCCCCTCCTACCAATCTCAAGACGGTTTCTTCTGTATGTCTTTAGTTGTAGGACTTCAGTTCAACTAGACTTCAGGTGATTCTCAGTGATGGTTGTTCTGTAATTTAGTTGTAATTTTGATGTGCTCATGAGAGGAGGCAAGCAGAACATTTACCTACTCCATCATCTTGTCAGTAGATAGAAATTTTCTAGTATGACTTGAAAGTCTATACCTACTGACTTTTGTTATAACCTTTCTACTTACTTTGTCTTTCAAAGAAAGCTAATTAAAAGAAAAATGAATAGGAATATCTAATATTTATTAGACATTTGCTGTGTGCTTTTTCTATATATTGAAAGAGCTCTTTCTATACCTCTTTTTCTTGTCTTTCTATACCTCTTTTTCTTGTCTGTGTTTAATTTTTTTAAAATTATGTATTGCTTTGTATGATGCAAACTATTTTAATTTGGAAAATACTCTTTGCTTTGATAGATTTAGTTCATGGAAACATACTGGGCTGATTCTGATGTCAAAGGAAGTGAAATACAAGTCTGGAAGCTTTGCTAGAAACAAATAATAGAGATCTATTCAAGGGTCTTGGAGCTAGCAAACTGGAATACAGCTGGGTTCAAACCCAGAAGTCTTCCAAAGAGGAAAGAAAAGTGAAAAGTTCTTATAGTAAAAAGTATACTCTTGAGAATAATCAGTCTTACATTTGCAGCCTTAGGATTGGTCCAGAATGGTTACCAGTCAGATGCCTGTCAGTCAGAATGTTGGATGCCAGGTGGTCCAGAAGATGGGTGCCAGGAGGTCTGGTTATGCTCTGGTTGTCTGGATAGTGGGTGTCAGGTGGTCTGAATATGTTAGTCCTTCAGGAGGTGACCAGATGGTTATCTGGAGGTCTGGTGTATGTCCAGATGTATATCTAGGCTTTGATACAAGACTAGAAACTTCAGAAAATTTAAGTTCCCAGTCTAGTTAGAAAAAGAATAGTGTCTTTTCTAATGCTTCAAACTTTATGTTAACAATTTTAACAGCTTGGTTAAAATGACTTCATTTTATATATTCCCTATGTTCACTCTTTCCTCACTTACTTGAAGTGATTATTTTTTTTTTATCAATGAATACTCTGGGCTCAGAGAACTGAAGTGCCTTGGCAAAGGCCACTGAGCAGTAAGAAGTAGAATCACACTTCAAACCTAGGTTTTTCACCTGAAACCCAGAAAAATCTGAACACGTTCATATATGTAAATATATATGAATGTAGTGAATGAATGGGTAAAGTCATTTTTCTTTTTGTTGCAATTAATTTATTCAAATTCAAAATTTTAAATGCCAGGCAAGTTCTTTACAAATGGCCGTTAGGAATGTATTAAGGAAAAAGGAGTAAGAATTGCCATAGATACGCAGAGTAAAACAATGGGAAGGACAAGAAGCTGGGATGTATAGCAAAGAAAGTTGGATGTGTGTGAGTGTGTACCTGCACAACTCCCAGCAGGGAAAGGGAAAGACAGTGACTTGAGAGGAGACATGGGCAGTGGGGTTGGGGTGGTCTCTGAGAGTGCCTTTAAAAGAGGATATCACCTGTATCCTGGGCTGGCCCCAGCTGATGCCCTATAGCTCAAAGAGACACTAGGGCACCTGAGGGGGTGGGGCCTGAGTCCAGCTCCTTTCCTATAGCAGGATTGACTGAGGCAGGATCTCCAAGGACCATGTGAGCTGGGATGTGGTCAGTGGACACCACCATTGCATCAAGCCAGTAGAGTAACTTTGGAACAGGGTTGTCTCTCAAACTTTAGAAAATCTGAGGCCTTAATCTTAATCAAAATATACAAATCTTGAGCAAATGGTGCTATTTAATAGTGTCTATAAAACATAGTGTACTATAGTAAAATTTATGTAAATTTATAATGTATCTTTGAAGGGTGTTGGTAATAACAGTATACATGCATTAGAGTATTAAAGTTCCAAGTGGAGATTGTGGGATTTTTAGTAACATTTCTTTCATTTTTTTAATTTAAAAAAGTAATTATCAAGGTAAGAAAAACTTTGATACTATAAAAATCTTAGAATTCCTAAGCAGGATTTTAAAACCTCAATCCAAGTTAATCTGGTTCTGACACTTCCTCTTAAGCTAAGATCATTTTGGTAGAAATAAATCCAATACTATTAAAGCTGTTTTACTTCTCAGTAATTAATAAGAAGCAAATGTACATAATTTGGTTAATCATTCCTATAAATTTTATTTGCTGCATGATCCCAAGTGTTTTATTAATTACATTTGTTTTTCAAAATTAGAGAGGAAAATGAATGTTCATAAATCTGCAAAAATGAAAAAGTTTCTGTTTCTGTTTGTTTATCTAAAGTCAGTTAGGGATCAGATGCCTTTAACAATGGATTAAAAATTCCTGCTACGTCACCATCTACAGGAGTAGGTCTGAGAAACTTGTCTCCTGAGCTCAGGTAAAGCTTCTTGGCTAAGTGGGATGGTGGGGAACAGAGGTTCTAAGCTCTTCCTTGGACATCACTGCTTAGACCTCATTGTCCTAAAAGGAATTGGAATGTATGGGAGCAGGGGACGGAAGGGGGGCCAAGCAGTGCCTACACTGTGCTTGTGATCCAAACCCAGCCCTCGACTCTTCACTCAGAGCATCAGGACGGGACTTACTTGTTCCAGCCTCAGCATCTCTCCTTGTCCTTAGGGTGGACCCACTGTGTTCCCACCTTGGGAATGAGTCCACTGTCCTTAGTACCTAGCCTGATCCGAGGCAGAAAAAATGTTTTTATTGTATTAAAATATGTCCCTTCACTATAAAAGCAGTGTATAGTCATTATGTAATATATGTGATACACAGAGAAGCAAACAGAAGAAAATATAAGTAAGCCATAATCTTACTTCAGAGGAAATCATTTTTCACAGTTTGAGATTATCAACATTTCTTATAGTTTCTCTGGGAAGAAAAGCCCTTTGGTCAATAAATTTGGAAAATTACATGTTAAACTTGCTGAAGATTCCCACAGGAAAGAAACTTGATTTTTCTCATTCCAAAAATCATTTTACTATAGAAATTTATTTTTGTTGCAACTTTTAATAAAATTTTCATTCTGTGGGATACACTTTGAGAAATTGTTGCTCGAAGATGCCCCCAAACGCTGTCTCTGTCCCCTGTGGCGACTCGACTGTCTCTGTGGAGGCAGAGGGCACGTCTGTCCTGAAGGGCCTGAACCTCTGTGGCTGCCCTGCCTGGCCTCTGATTGTCTTCTGATGTCCACTTCTTTGTTTTACAATTGCCTCTTGTCTTCATAACATTAATGTCCTTGCCAATATCTGGCCACAGTTTTATTAGAGGAGAATTAGCACCCTGTCAATGTGTTATGCAACATATGTGACATGCGTGGAGACTGTCTGAATCTTGTTTAAATTATCTTACAAACCTGAGATACATGCCTGAAACAGACACTTTTGAACTCTGTGCTACTCATTTTTCAAGTCATCTAATGGCTTCCAACTGGATAAGTAAGTCAACCTGCTTTCCTCACAGGGAAAATAGTCAAGTCTTTATAACACAGGGCTGGGTTCATTTGTCGGAAGTCCTCATGTAGAATGCTGGTGTATGATTCAAGAAATACTGGAAATCTCTCTCTCAAAAATATCTCTTCTACTGATGCTGTTAGAGTCTATTATAATATTATTGGCCAAGAGATGCAGTCATACACAAGTCTCTTCTTGTTTTACCCACCTCTCTCTCCTCCACTTGATATCTCTAAAGAAAATGTATGCATAGTCAAACTGGCAAAGGGAAGCAAAGTGATATTTTATTATAAATTGGGATTTTGTTCCCAAGCCTCAAGATAAATGTCTGGTAAACCAGGTTGGACCCAACGGGGCATTCTTTATGCGTAAACAGCACAGTGGCAGCCTAGAGCTTAGAACCAAACGCTGGGCAGCAACACAGTCCTTTTCATGCACTCACAACTAGTCCTCAGCGCTGACCACCAACCGCCGGTCAAGAGGATTTCCTTCATAGCCAAAGGAAATGGAGTCACGGAACAAGAGTCCATGTTTGGGTGCAATGCCTAGTATAAAACAGACCAAGCCTGGTTGTTGTATAAGAGTATTAAAAACAAGACAACAGGCCCAAAATGGAGTTGCTTATGCTAAGGTCCACATCGCCAGATGGAGACTTAACTTACTTACAGTTTTGGCTCTTCCAGAAATAGAATCTCAAACCAGTCAATCAGGAATCACCTAATCAGCACTAGTTAGGTAACCTGCCTAAAAGATCCCTGCCATCCCCTAAAAAAAAAAAAGAAGAAGAGCTTGCTATAGCCAATCTGTTTTTCTGTCTATTATAACTTCCTTATTCCCACTCCTTTCTTCCTAAAAAAGCTTTTCATTTTGTACAGCTCCTTGGGGCTCCTTTCTCTGCTAATCCATGAATGCTGCCCAATTCATGAATCGGTGAATGTAGCCAATAAAATCTTTAAAATTCACTTAGTTAAATTTTGTTTGTTTGTTTCACAAGAGAAAATGAGAACATTCAGAGGGAAAAACTGTCTAGCCCCTGGGTACTTGCCACTACAGCCACTACACAGATAGGTAAGAAAGAAAAGGTGCCATACCCTCATGTGCTTCCTCTGAAAACTAACCCTTGGCCATACTTGGACACCATGGCCAAGTATTGGCCTAGAATTTGTAATGTCCTGTCCTTTATTTTGACTGTCCAGTTATTATTGTTTCCCCAAACTTGCTGATATAAAATGACACCTATTTTTTTTTTAATTTTATTTTATTAAATTTATTGGGGTGACAATTGTTAGTAAAATTACATAGATTTCAGGTGTACAATTCTGTATTACATCATCTATAAATCCCATTGTGTGTTCATCACCCAGAGTCAGTTCTCCTTCCATCACCATATATTCAATCTCCCTTACCCTCATCTCCCACTCCCCACCCCCCGTCCCCCTTACCCTCTGGCAACCACTAAACTATTGTCTGTGTCTATGTGCTCCCAGATTCTACAAGTCAAGAGTTTGGAAAGAACACTGCAGGGTGGCTTCTCTCTGCTCTACAATGCCAGCCTCTTCAGCTTGGGAAACTGGAAGACTGGAGGCAACTTAATTGCTGCGGTCTGAAATGATCCAAAGGCTCCCTCAGTCATGCATAGTGACGCTGGTTGCTGTCTAGAACCCCAGTCGGGACTGTGGGCTAGGAAACCTCTATGTGGTCTCTCCATGTGGCTGCTTGAGCTTCTTTCATCATGGCGGCTGGGCTCCAACAGCAAATATTCCAGGAGAATCAGGCTGAAGCTGTGTAACTTTTATGTGTCAGCCTCAAAAGTCAAATTATGTCATGTTCACTGCACTCCATTTGTCAAGGTGGTCACAAACACCCTGCCAGACTTGAGGACAGGAGAAAATCACAACGCAAGAAGGATGTGTGGGATGGGAGATGTAACAGCCATTGTTGTAAAATACTGTCTGCCACAGACTCATCCTTGCAGAGTAATAAGTGCACGTGGAGGGTGGAAGGAGATGTTAGAACAGGGTGGGAGGAAGGTGGAGAGAAGCAGTTCTTCACCTTCTCCTAGATGTTAACTAATACTGGCACATGGGCCTGAAATCCACTGTTAGTTTCCATGTCTGAACTAGAACACACAGCCTCAAAGGTAGCAAATTATTGAGCTGATACTGTCTATTGACATCAATCTTGTACAATGCACTTGGATTGCCTGCTACATAGGCATACCTCAAAGATATTTGCAGATAAAGCAAATCTCATAATAAAATGAGTTGTAATCGTTTTGCTGATGGAGGGTCTTGCTTTCAACTGTAAAAATTCAACATTTGCAAAGCAAAATAAAGTGAAGCACAATAAAATGAGGTATGACTATATTGGAAAGCAGACAGGACAGCGGAGAGCAAAGACAGATAAATTGTTCTTTGGTAAAAGGTTTGAGATGTACTTAATCTATGAGCATATGTCCCTACAGAGAAAATTCTGAGGAGGCTGGAGATGAATAAATGTGAACAAAAAACTTGAAGAAAAGAGGAAGTTAGTGATCACAAAGCGCTTGCTTCACAATTTAACCTTTGCCAGTTTTTCTAAGAAATGGGAGTTGATTAATGAAAGAATAAAATGTTACTCACAAAGAGAGGTCATTTCCTGGCCATTACCTGCCCCCTAATATAAATTAGAATAGCCCTGTGAATCTCGCTCACAAAACTGTTCTTTTTTTTTTTCTTTAAGGCCAGGGTCATGATTTCTAATTATATGTTTGTTTCATGTCTCTCTCCTCAGCTTCAGTGTAAACTCCTTGAGGGCATGTGCTGCCTCTGTTTTATTGACCACCACATTCCCAGCACCTTGCACAGAGCCAGGTGGATTACAGCACTCAATGTGTATTTGTGAAAGAAAAAAGGAAAAAAAGGATGGAAAGATGGCGCTGTCCTATGTACTTTTAGCAGCCTTGAAATACTTAACAAAAAAATTATTTTGTGTCTGAAAATTGAACATAAAAGTTAAGGGCAACTCCATACACACACACACACACACACACACACACACACACACACACAATCACTCAACAATGTTGATTATTCAATAGCTCAAAAAACGTTGTAGCTCTTAAATCCATAAGCTATGAAACACCCCTTGGCCACAAGAGAAAGTAAAGGAAACAGTTTAGTGGTGTTCTGTGTTATATTTGAGAACATTTCCTCTCAACACTTCCTGCCCTCCTCACTTTGATTCTAGAAAGAACTCACTGCCTGAGCTCCATGGCCTGCTTGCTCGCCCTCAGGCACTTCAGCCAATCTGATTCCAGACTTTCCCAGTGACTTTAGACAAGGAAAAGAGCAACCGATTGTCTCCTTTCTGATTCTGACTTTTAAAGTATGGAATTTATTTTTAAGAGCTTGTTTCTTATATACCAGTTTGGGGATTCAGGAAAGGAAATATGTGTGTGGAAGGGGCGTGTTTCTCATATTAAATTCCACAGGGCTGTTCTCCCTAGGGCATTACAAGGGAACCTCCTTGAGGCAGCCTCTGTATTCAGTGAACATTTGAAAAAGGTGGCTGGCAATGCCGAATGTGAAGGTGTGCACATGTGTGCACACACTCACACGTTCATGCACATACACACATGCACACACCCTTGCAAGAACAAAAAATAAGTATAACCAGAACCAGGAATGGCACTTATTCTCATCACACTTATGGAAGAGCTCCTGTGGAACAGCACTGTGACTCCATTTTAGGTTGCTGGTTGTAATTTTCTTTATTTTTTTTTTTCCTTAGGATCACTGTTTCTCAAGGATGAGTGAAAGAGCTGCCATAAAATGCTCAGTTCTAGGTTAACTTAATCATGAAAAGAATCCACTAGAAAGTCAACTAAATTGAAAGCTCGGTCTCTGCATAAGGAAAAAACACCTTTGTAGCTTAGAAAGTTGAGGTTTCTGTTATCTACCTCTCTCTTTTATGAATTGGCCTTTGAGTGTTTCTCCACGATACTAGTTCATGAAACTGTCTGTACCCCCAAAATGTGATCTCTTGGGATGAGCTGTTATAATGCTGCAGTCACAATCCCACGCAGACACTTCCTGCTGTTTTGGCATGCCTTGTACCCTGTCCTTTTAGGTCTCCACCCTAAAGTTTCACTGTTTCTGGATTGCCTTCCCGTGGACGCCCCCAACCCTTTTCACCTGTCAAAGTGGAACCCTTCCTTGACCTCTCAGGTCATCTCACCTACTCTAAGAAGTCTCTGTGTCCTTCGTCTAGATTGCAATGCATATTGATTTCCCTCTGCTGTGATACAGCATCCCCATCTGCGTCAGATTGAAGGCCTCACCAGTCATTGTGACTGTAGATTGTGAAACAATCTGGAGGGACCAGAAGCTTCATTGTGCCTTCCTGCTATTTCCCCCCTGACCCAGATTAGTACCTTCACTGTAGTAGACACTCATTAAGTGTAGAATGCCAATTCAATAATAACAAAGGATAAGATGGTCCAGTGTAAGACCATCTTATCCTTTCCCACAGGGCTAACATGGTGAATGTCTATTAATCCTCAATGCCAGACCATCTGCTTAGATGTCCCCCTGTTCTCTTTTACACCTGAGAGCTGCAGTGGAGCACGTGATAATCAGTTCATCAGTCTTGTATAAACATGGCCGTCCTCCACAGCCTTGCTACACTTCAGATGTGAGGTTTGTCAAAGCACTAGAACTTGTTGCAGACTGGGCAGACAGCTTGTGCCTCCTGCCTTTCCCTGAGAAGCATTATCATTTAACAGAAATATCCAAATGTGGCATCTGTACCATTTTTAAATGAGGTTCTTATACAAACTAGGGGCAATTTCTGTGCCACCACTCTCTTTCCTCATTTTTCTCTCTCCTATCCTTATTCAATCCCTCTCCTCTTCCCCATACCTATTCCTTGGAAGAAGCAGATGGTTCTCAATGGGAAGAACTGTTTGGTCTTGATAATTTTGTGGTCCCCAAACAAGCAGGTACTGAGGGTGGCCATCGCTCTCTCTCAAACCAGGATGGTTCTTTCAAAACAGAGGTCCCCTGTGGAGAGGACCAAACTCTTCCTCAGCTGGGAAGGGGCCACCTAACCCTAAGGAGCAATATTCAGTGACAGGCACTTGAAGAGATGATGTACATTTCTCCCGATCCTCAGAGTTCAAGAAAGGACAGCGGCTGAGAGGGGTCGGTCTGTGTAGAGAAGAATTAACCTTACCCAAAGATAAGCCTGGATTTTGTTCTCAGCTATTGGGAGGTAATCTCCAACCCTCTGGAATGTTCTGCCTAATATGACATTCTGTTTATCTGAGTGTTCTGGCCACTGGCAGTCTAGCAATGTGAGTTATGATGGCGCTGTTCATGAAGCGCGATTATGATTTGGGCATATGGTATCAGTGCTGACTTCCAGAGGAAATGGAGACTAAAGGGATCAGCCTGACCTTTGGGAGAACAAGAGACTAAAGGTTAGCCATGCTAGTAGCATGTAATCAAGCTCCAATAAAATCTCTGAATGTAAAGGCTCAGGTGAGCTTCCCTGATCAGCAACACGCTGTGTGTATTGTCACACATCATGGCCAGGAGAAGGCAACACTGTCCAGGAGTCCATAGGGAGAGGGCAGATAGAGCGGCATTTTAACTGCTCCTGAATAATGTCCTATGCATCGCTTCCCTTCGCTGGCTCTACCTTACATCCTTATCCTGTCATAAATTGTCTCCATGAGTATAACAGTTTTCACTGAGTTCTGTGAATCTTTCTAGCAAATTATCAAAGTGAAGTGTGGTTTGGAGAACCTTCAAAACTGACAATTAGTGTCAGAATTGGAGGTAGTCTTGTGGGATTATCCCCTCAGAGTTGTAGCTTGGCTAACCCTGGGTTGGGTCCATGTACAAGAGTAAGAATTGGATGGAATGTAAGAGCGTCTGCACTTGAGAGTGTGTGAGAATGTGTAGGTAGGTCCTGTGGCCTTATGGTGTCACTGCAGGGGTGAGGGCTAGGATAAAAGGAGGGTAAATGAGCTAGAATAAAATGACAGTGACACTTAAAGAAGGCTAGGAGAAGTGGCGCATGCACTCACACGTTCACATATGCATACGCACACATGCACACACATAGTCACACATGCACACACATGTGCACACATACACACATGCACACACTCATATCAGACCTTAAGGACTAGAGAAAGTGAGTCACCCACTTACTTCTATTCTAGAACCACACAATCGTATGTTTTTAGATTTCCCCAAAACTCTATGTGAGACTCCTACCAGCACAGATGTAGGGGTCCACTCGGGGCAGGAGCATATGAGGACATTAGGAGCTCGTACACTGGGCTGAGGCAGGAAGGCAGAGGTAACACAGGGCAGCACAGGCTGCAGAGCAGCTGGGGGGGGGGGGGCTGTGTTTAGCTCTTGTTGCAGCTCCAGGAACAGCTGTCCCTGTCTCCTGTAGTTCCAGCTACAGGTTCCTTGGAATTCCAGCCATGAGAACTTCCTGCAGCCAGTGAGGAGGGGCTTGTTCTGGCCAGACTGGAGTCTCTCCTATGTTCAGGGGCCTGGGGGAACCTTAAAATACAGAAATAACTTTAAACATCAGTCCAAATTGAGTGAATTACCCCCAAAGATGACAAGAGACCAAACATATGTTTACTTTGTTAATCTGGAGTTTTGCTCAGAAGCATCTAATAAAAAGTGAGGGAAAACACACAAGTTATATACTCTTTTCTTTTAAACCCCTCTGAGGGGACTGAGTCAACATAAATTCAGGATTTCTGGTAGCAGTCTTGCTTGGTGGCAGGGGAACCTAGGATGTGGTGAGGTGAGTCTGCACTGACGGCTGGATGATTGTGTGTAACTGAGAGGATGCCCAGACGGACACTACACTTGGCTCCTGCTGCCCACAGACCTGCCAGTGCCTGAAGGCCCTACTGTGGCTTTCAAGGCCTCCTCCAGAAACCAAAAGCTAGCTCTCCACTCTCAGTCCCAACCTCTGCTCTCAGATGCCTTTTGTTTCAGCAGCACTGGCTCCTCCTGGCACTAAGCCTAGTCTGCTTTCACTCTTTATACAACATTCAGGCCTCAGAGTCAATGCCACCCCTCCCTGACATAGTCTTCAGCTGGTCCAGCCGCAGGCCAACTCCAGCTCCTCCCACCCCCTACTCTAATGGATCTCTGCTTATTCCTGCATTGAACCATTCACGGTTTTAGACTGCATCTTCATCCAGAGTCCTTGAAAAATGGAAATTTTCATGTTACTAATTAATTAATGAGTGCAGCCTCAGAGAAACACGAATAGTGAATGAAAGTGCAGTGAAACAGGGAAGGGGGGTGAGCAGATGTGGGTGCAGTATTTAGCAAGCTATAGCTCGGTAGCAAGTTTCACTGCTGTGAATTTGTATATGACAAGACAGTTGAGTGCCTCCTGTTCCTTACGTTTCTGATCAACACCCCCTCAGGGCATTATGTGCCCACACTATTGGAGTGCATTACTCTGCCTTGCCAGGCGATGCAGAAGAAACCCTGAACCCATGGAGCCAGCCAATCAATTCGCCAGCTGTGCCGTGCCTGGGCTCCTTTGTTTGTGGGAAGAGCAGGAGCCTGCTTCCAGGGTCATGGGAAAGCAAAGGCCATTGCAAGGGGTGCCCTGGTCAGATGTCAGGGAGCACTTGGACTTCGAGAGTGGTCACCAAACTGAGCAGGCTACTAGTTGACACTTATCTATTTCTTCTGCACCTTGTTTGTAACTGGGCTAGAAGATAAGCAACTGGAACTGCAGAATCTTCTCTCAGACTTGTCCCTAACAGTTTCCTCCAATCCCCAGCACCAAACAAAGAAATTAAGCACAAGGGGCTGAACTAGAAATGTTATAATCACTATTTATTTTCATCTTCATAACAACCCAGATGAGGTGGGCTTTATTTCAGTTGTATAAATGAGCTACTTGCCCACGGTCATGCCACTAAGACTTCACTCCCCAAGGATAGAATCTCTTTCCATCTCTGTCTCAAACAACACACACACGCACACACATACATATGCTGGAAATGCTTTTGAACTAAAATATAAACCTCATCCCCACTCTTTCTCTCATTACTACCTCTCCTTCGCATCTCTGCCCTGGGACCTGGGACATAAGGTTCACAGGTTGAGAAGGAATCTCTCAGGGAAACCGGCCTCAAGGAGGAATCCCAGTCTCAGGAGCTGTCTCACTCCCAGCCCTTGTTTCCTGTGGTCCCAGCTTCCCACCTGGCCCAGGATCTGAGGGACCCATCACAGCCGCCCTGCATCTCCCTGGGCCGGCCTGAGCCAGCAGCAGGAGGACAGTGAGCTGCCAGGGCTCTGTCTCTACCAACAGTTGTCTCTAGTGAATCAGAGCTGCACCAGGCAGAGGGGGGCGCTCAGGTCGGACTCACACCTGTGGTGCCTCAGTGGTCCTGGGCTGTGGTGTTCCTACAAGGACAGCTCTGATCCCACTGACTCAGGTCCCCACTCTTGTTACAAAATGTTTCTTATAACACCGGATTAGGGCGGAGGAGATTACTCATCCAGGCATTCAGGATTGTTACACTTAGCAGGACTTAAAGTCCCATTTTTACAGATAAGGCACATTTGTTTAGCTGCATGCACGGTCCTTAATTAGAACAAACAGTCTTAGCCACACAACAAACTAAAATTGATAGTTTACTGACAACTAATAACTTCCAAGAAACAGCAAATGCACTTAAAATTAAGATATATTTCATGTTTAACTAGAGATAAATTGGGTAAGAGTTTCTAGGTGAACTTTCCTGCAAATAGTTTTCCAAAATTATTTGTTTACTTGAAACCTTGAAGTCTGGTAAGTTAAATGATTAATAAAATTAAACAGTAAGAAGAAGAGCTATCAGAAAAAGGCATTTGTTTGCCCACTGCTCTGATAGCTTCAGGGCTACCAGGCAAGGTGGAAAGCAGAGCAATAAATTTGGAGACTTCAACATGATATTTTGCAAGACCAAGAGGATTCAGATGCTTTCTTCATATTAAGATTCAGACATTTGTGAAAAAACCTGGTTAGGAAGACTAAGAGGTGAAGTCTCTAGAAAAGCAATGAGAATAAAGAGAACAGTGTTATGATGATTGAAAATAATTGCATATGTAAAGTAAATGTTTGTATTTAGTAAAATAAGTTATAAGGGATGGAAATGCATTTGTGGTGTAGGGAAAAATAAAAGTGATTTTGTTCTAAATAAAATGATTGTTCCAGAATAAGAAAGGAAAAAAGATGGACAAAATCTGAAAGATTTACAAAAGTTGCAAAAAGGTTGTAAAAGTTGCAGAAGATTCATGAAAAAAAAATCTTGAAAAATAAATCCTATGTATGGTCAAATTAACCAAGATTGGAATAGAGGTATTTAAGTTAATTTCTTTTAATATAAAAAATACAGTGATGCATAATTAGAATTTGATCTCTATGTTTGTGGGGACAGAGCCCCAAAGAGCAGTTTCCAGGCTCTCGGCCTCACTGGAAAGGTGCTGGCTTAGGTAGTAAATGGCCATCAACTGTGATTGGATGGCCATCAGCTGTGGCTACTTGGCCGTCAGCTGTAACCAGTGAGACATTGGCCACTAATATAACTGCTGTGGCTACGCTAGCAAAAAATGGGGGCTAGCAAGAAGATGGTGGCTGAGCTAGCAAGAGCGGATTGCAGAGAGGCGAATGCCGCCAGCGAGAATATAGTGATATGACTCCCCTACCTGTGGCTCCGTGGGTGTTCCTTTTGGGCCTAGCCATATCCGGGGAGCGGGAGCAGAGACCCCGCATGATAAATGGTGCAGTGAGCAGGGTACGGTGCCGCCAAAGCTCTCCAAAGAGTGGTGGAGCAGTTTGTGTGTATGAACACTCAGGCACTGGGAGACCAGAAGGAGCAGCTGCCAGAGAGCTGGACCCCCATGGAGGGGTGGGAGGACGTGGATGGTTCTCCCACAAGCACAGGAAAAGCTGTGCAGCTGCTGGAGAGCTGGACCCCCATGGAGGGGTAGGGAGACGTAAAGGGTTCCCCAAGCAGCATAGGCCAGAGAAAGTGAAGGTTGTTGCGGCCCTGCGGGCTGGGAGGTGCTTGCTGAGGCAGCCCGGATGCAGGACTTGTAGTCCCAGGAGGAAACGCTTGCTGAGTCCTCCGTGGGAGATAAAGGTGAGGTCAAGGTCCTCCCTCAGCCCTAGGACAGCCCTGGCAAATGACTATGTACTAGGGGGAATTGCCTTCCATCTAATTCAATAGACTGCTTGAATGTTTGCTTAGGAACATACCACCATGTAGTGGAACTGGCAGATGTTTGCTTTTGTGTCTTGACCGGCCGCCATCGAGAATATGTAAGCACGTTGACTCTGAGTCGCTCTTGTTCCAGCACGGTACCCTGAGAGGCCCAGAGAGAGTGGCAGTGCCCTGAGAGCCCTGGCTGAGTCCAGGAAGTCTGGCTGTGCCCAGAGAGAATGGCCGTGCCCTGAGAAACCCTAGATGTGTCTGGGAAGACTGGTGGTACCCTAAGAAGCCCAGGAAGTCTGGCTGTGCCCAGAAGTACTGGTGGTGCCCTGAGAAACCCTGGCTGTGTCCAGGATATTGCATTCACCTCCACGCTCCTCACACAGGGCCCCTCGCGGAAGAGACTTGTTGCGTAGATTGTGAGGCGAGACTCTGTAGGGGTGGAGTGTGGGGACAGAGCCCCAAAGAGCAGTTTCCAGGTTCTCGGCCTCACATGGAAAGGTGCTGGCTCAGGTAGTAAATGGCCATCAACTGTGATTGGATGGACATCAGCTGTGGCTACTTGGCCGTCAGCTGTAACCAGTGAGCCATTGTCCACTAATATAACTGCTGTGGCTACGCTAGCAGAAAATGGGGGCTAGCAAGCAGATGGTGGCTGAGCCAGCAAGCGGCAGAGTGAGGGTTGCGTATCGTGTGGCTCCAGCTTCCTGTTCCTCCAACCCAGCCGCCAGCGAGAATATAGTGGTATGACTCCCCTACCTATGGCTCCGTGGGTGTTCCTTTTTGGCCTCACCATGTCCTGCGTTCTTATGTGGGGAGCGGGACCAGAGACCCCACAGGCCACACTGCATGACAGTGTTTTCCTGTACTATTGCTGTACTTTTAAAATAAATTATAAATGTAAAGATTTTGTACTTTATTTCCGGTGCTCTCCATCATCATGTCTTTGCTTAGGTAAACTAAATCTTCTTAATATTAAAAGAACTAAATTTTGCTTCAACCATTTAACTTTCTGCAATTGTTTGTGAAGTCTTTGTCATGATTAAATGGATAAATAAAGTAAGGGAATAGCTCTTTACAAAAGGAGAAAATTACATTAATTATACATGTTTTACATGCTAGACTTTTGAGGCTTGGAAAGTGGATTTTAGTACATTTTCCCCTTCTCAAGGATAAAAATACACTACTGATGATTGCTATGTATTATCATTGGGTGCAAGCATTCCCAGGCCAGAGGGCTACGGCCACAGCAGTTACTATCATACTTCTAGGAAGGATTTCTCCTGCTTGGTAATTTACAACAGAACTCAGTAGTGATGGAGGAACCTGCCTTACAAGACAAATTCTGCACCAGGTGTGAAATCTGGTCATTATTGCAACGTTTTCATTGAGCCTATCATCCCTAGTTCTCTGGCTTTATAGCGCAAACTGATGGCGTAGTCAAACTCAGTTGGAGAACCTGTTGAATGTTTTTAACCTGCCTTGACCTAAAGCCTTTCTCTTGTTATTGCTTAATCAAAGATCTACTCCCTTTGTTAAACATCAATTGTCTTCTTTTTAAGTAATTACCAGAAGACCTATGAGACTAGATTAGGGAATGTACAAACCTACCTTATAAAGGAGATTTTTTGAATTATTGTAAACAAACAAACAAACGAAAACCTTATTAAAGCTCTTGAAGTTAGTTCAAAGCTCATAGAGAAATCTTTTCACAACATGTTCCTAGGAAATGAATACATTGAGCATCATGGCCTACAACCTAGAGATGGTCTGTTGAATAAAACATCTCTATATTGACTCCCTCCAGCCTCAGTGAAAAGGACCATATGGGGTATTGTTAACTAATCCCTAGGCCACAAAGTTAAAAGGTGTTGAGTCATGAATTCATGTTTCTTATTTAAAAAGACTCCTACACTTGCTTCTCATTCACCTGATTGGACATCCTGGCCTACAGGAAACCTCAAAAGTAAAGTTATCCAGAGCAGACAACTGCTCAGATGAAAAGCAGATGGGGGAGTGACGTCATAGGAATGGCGGCAGCGGGGCGCACTTTTTGAGTTCTCCGTCGGATCTTATCAGAAACGGGAAGCTTATAACCCATCAAAGGACTCTCTGCTCATCACGCAGAACAGCGAAGAGACTCGCGCAGGGATTTCCTGCAGGTGGGGAAAAATTGGGCGAGCAGGGAAAGAAGGAAGGGAGCGGAGCGGAGACACGCTGCACCTGCGGCGGCGGTGGGGACGCGGGTTGGAATCGCGGTCCACACCTGTGGCGGTAGAAATTCGGCCCCCACCCTTGGGTTGTGGAAATCTGCTCCGCACCTGTGCCTGTGAAATTCCAGCCCACACCCACGGCTACAGATACGCAGGTTATCCCAGGACGGAGGAGAGCCCGGAAGCCACGAGGTGGGCGTTTTGCCCTGCGCCCCACAGCGGACCTCTCCCGCTGCAGGGGCAGCATATCCAGCATTAACTTCAGCTAATAACCTCAGTTGGTCCTTGGGCCGGACAAGGAACACAGACTCCGTGCCTGGGCACCTTCCCCCGCTCTTCCGACCCTACCCCCGCCTTTCTAGAGACTTGATCTAGCCCCTGCACTAAGGAGCAATGGCAGATTACAGAGGCGCCTTGGAGCCCCGGCTCCGGGAAGACAGGCGGGCCCAGGGAGGAGGCTAGGAGCTGGGAATCTTCCGCCTCCAGCCACCACCTTTTCTGGCCTGCGGGAAGAGTGTTAAGACAGCGGGACTGGGAAAGAGAAGACCCCTCCTTCCATCCCCAGCCCCCACCCTTTCTAGCCAGCCTAGAGCGGGGCAAACACATCCCCAGCTGCAGAGACGCAGGGGTTCCCAGGACAAAAGAGAGAACACAAAAGCCAGGTGGCGGACTCTACTTTGCGTCCCACAGCAGACCTCTCCCCCCCGCAGAGGGAGGATATCTAGCATTTGAGGCTATTAAACTCCATACCTGGGCCCCTCCTCCCGCTCTTCCAATCCTACCCCCACCCTTCCAGAGACTTAAACTGGCTCCTGATCTAAGAGCAGTGTCAGATTACAGAGGAGCCTTGGGGTTTGGGCTAAGGGAAGACTGGCCGCTGGCTTTGGTCCAGGGAAGAGGCTGAGAAGAGTGTGGTCTGCCCTGGACTAGGAGACAGAAGACTCATCCACCCCCAGATACCACCGTTTCTGGCCTGTGGGTGGGGTGTGACACAGCTGGGCTGGGAAAGAGAAGACCCCTCTTTCCATCCCCAGCCCCCACCCTTTCTGGCCTGCCTAGGGCGGGGCAATTACATCAGCGGAGGCACTCCCAGGGATCAGCAGTAAGTGGCAGATACAGCACTCAGCTTTCAGCAGCTGAGGAATTCCCTGCCGGCCACACACACACACAGGGAAGAGGTGCCCTAAGACTCAGGAGAGCTGGACACAGGGCTGGTGGTGCTATTCTCGGTGTGCATATGTGCCGGCAAGGGCAGAAACTGCACTGACTTTGTAAAACCTACTGTCCAGACCCCTCAGCCCCACGCATCTAAAGCTGCAGCCTCAGAGTCACTCTGGGCATCAGGTGACCGGCTCTACCTACACAATACGCAGGGGATTACTTGGTGGGCTTAAGCCACAACTGGCGCTGTCTTTTTTTTTTTTTTTTTTTTCTGTTTTGATTTGTCTTTATATTTTTGACGTCTTTGCCTGTGTCGAGTGGGGATTCTGTGCTACAGCAGAGAACAACTTGGAGATTACTTGGTGGGCTTAAGCCACAACTGGCGCTGTGTTTTTTGTTTGTTTGTTTGTTTGTTTTTTGTTTGTTTGTTTGTTTGTTTGTTTGTTCTGTGTTGATTTGTCTTTATATTTTTGACATCTTTGCCTGTGTCGAGTGGGGATTCTGTGCTACAGCAGAGAACAACTTGGAGATTACTTGGTGGGCTTAAGCCACAACTGGCGCTGTGTTTTTTGTTTGTTTGTTTGTTTGTTTTTGTTTGTTTGTTTGTTTTTTTGTTGTGTTGATTTGTCTTTATATTTTTGACATCTTTGCCTGTGTCGAGTGGGGATTCTGTGCTACAGCAGAGAACAACTTGGAGATTACTTGGTGGGCTTAAGCCACAACTGGCGCTGTGTTTTTTGTTTGTTTGTTTTTTGTTTGTTTGTTTGTTTTTTGTTTGTTTGTTTGTTTTTGTTCTGTGTTGATTTGTCTTTATATTTTTGACATCTTTGCCTGTGTTGAGTGAGGACTCTGTGCTACAGCAGAGAACAACCTGGAGATTACTTGGTGGGCTTAAGCCACAACTGGCGCTGTGTTTTTTGTTTGTTTGTTTGTTTGTTTGTTTGTTTTTTGTTTGTTTTTGTTCTGTTTTGATTTGTCTTTATATTTTTGACATCTTTGCCTGTGTCGAGTGGGGACTCTATGCTATAGCAGAGAACAACCTGGAGATTACTTGGTGGGCTTAAGCCACAACTGGTGCTGTGGTTTTTGTTTGTTTGTTTGTTTGTTTGTTGTTTGTTTGTTTGTTTGTTTTGTTCTGTTTTGATTTGTCTTTATATTTTTGACATCTTTGCCTGTGTCGAGTGGGGACTCTGTGCTATAGCAGAGAACAACCTGGAGATTACTTGGTGGGCTTAAGCCACAACTGGCGCTGTTTTTTTTTGTTCTGTTTTGATTTGTCTTTATATTTCTGACATCTTTGCCTGTGTCGAGTGGGGGTTGTCGATTGTTTTTTTACATGTGAATGTATTTGACTTTTTCCTTGCTGTTATTGTTGTGCTTGGTGATTTGCTTTGTTCTGTAATTGCCCTACCAGTGCCCAGCTTAAGAGGCACAAGATTCAACATACCCAGCGGCCAACTCCAGACCAAGCCAGAGTACTACCGGGTTTGACCTACAAGTGACACACTCAGAGGGGATTCTTTACAGGCACATAGAGGCCAAAGGGCAAACCACATCTAAGCGGTCAATCCTCACGCAGCAGAATACCCTGCGTGGGCAAAGCCAAGTCTCACAACTAGTCAGCCTAGGAGTTAACTCCACCTACTCACAAGCGAAAAGCAATTAAGGATCTTCTTTAACAGGACAATATACACAACACAAGAGTCACTTTTAGAGCACACGCAGGGGAGAAGAACGAAGTAGTGCAAGTCAAATATAAAGGACATTTATTATATACTAATCCAGCAAGAACTAAGAACTCCAGGGCATCTACCTAATACATCGAAGCAAACACAGAGAGTCAGCCAGAATGAGGAAACAAAGAAACATATCCCAAATAAAAGAACAGAAGAAACCTTCAGAAATGGAACTAAATGAAGCAGAGGTAACCAAACTGTCAGAGACAGAGTTCAGAATACTGATGATAAGAATGTTTAAGGAACTTAGAGAGGACATCAAGAAGGATGTAGAAATCATAACGAACAACCAGTTAGAACTAAAGAACACAGTTACCGAAATAAAGAACTCACTTGAAGGAATTAACAGCAGGTTAGATGAAGCAGAGGATCGAATCAGCGACTTAGAAGACAAGTTAGCAGAGATCACCCAAACAGAACAACAGAAAGAAAAAAGAATAAAAAACAATGAAGATGGTTTAAGAGACCTATGGGATAACATCAAGCGCAACAACATGCGCATCATAGGAATACCAGAAGGTGAAGAGAAGAAACAAGGGATTGAGAACATATTTGAAGTAATAATGTCTGAAAACTTCCCTAACCTGATGAAGGAAACCAACATACAAGTCCAGGAAGTGCAGAGAGTTCCAACCAGGATAAACCCAAACAGGTCCACTCCAAGACACATTATAGCTAAAATGGCAAAGATTAAAGACAAAGAGAGAATCCTAAAAGCAGCAAGAGAAAGACAGAGGGTTACATACAAGGGAACTCCCATAAGACTATCAAATGACTTTTCTGCAGAAACATTGAAGGCCAGGAGGGAGTGGCAGGAGATACTCAAAGTGATGGAAAACAAAGGCCTACAACCTAGGTTGCTTTATCCAGCAAGGCTATCATTTAAAATCGACGGGGAGATAAAGAGCTTCCCAGAAAAGAATAAGCTAAAGGAATTCATTACCACCAAGCCAGCATTGCAAGAAATACTAAAAGGACTTCTGTAAATAGAAGAAAGACGAAAACAACTTATCCACAAATTTAAAAATGGCAATAACTATGTACTTATCAATAATCACTTTAAATGTAAATGGTTTAAATGCTCCAATCAAGAGACATAGGGTGGCTGAATGGATAAGAAAGCAAGACCCTTGTATATGCTGTATACAAGAGACTCACCTCAGATCAAAAGACACACACAGGCTAAAAGTGAAGGGTTGGAGTAAGATATTCCATGCAAATGGAAATGAGAAAAAAGCTGGAGTTGCAATACTTATCTCTGACAAAATAGACTTTAAAATGAAGAAAATATTAAAAGACAAAGATGGACACTATATAATAATAAAGGGATCAATTCGACAAGAGGATATAACCCTAGTAAACATCTATGCACCCAACATAGGAGCACCTAAATATATAAAACAGATATTGACTGACATAAAGATGGAGATCAACAGTAACACTATCATAGTAGGGGACTTCAACACACCTCTGACAACAAGGGACAGGTCTTCCAGACAGAAAATCAATACGGAAACAACAGCCTTAAATGACACATTGGACCACTTGGATTTAACCGATATTTTCAGAGCATTCCACCCCAATGCTGCAGAATACACGTTCTTCTCAAGCGCACATGGAACATTCTCCAAGATAGACCATATGTTAGGCCACAAAGCAAGTCTGGATAAATTTAAGAAAATTGAAATCATACCAATTGTCTTCTCTGACCACAGTGCTATGAAATTAGAAATGAACTACAGGAAAAAGACTGGAAGACACACAAATTCATGGAGGCTGAATAATATGTTACTAAACAATGAATGGGTCAAACAGGAGATCAAGGAAGAAATCAAAAGATATCTCGAGACAAACGAAAATGAAAATACAACGACCCAAAATCTATGGGATGCAGCGAAAGCAGTCCTAAGAGGGAAGTTCATAGCACTGCAGGCCTACCTAAAGAAACAAGAAACATCACTAATCAACAGTTTATCTTCACACTTAAGGGATCTGGAAAAAGAACAACAAAATAAGCCCAAAGGGAGTACAAGGAAGGAGATAATAAAGATCAGAGCGGAAATAAATGAAATAGAAACCAGAAAAACAATACAAAAGATCAATGAATCCAAGAGTTGGTTCTTAGAGAAGATAAACAAAATTGACAAACCTTTAGCCAGACTCATTAAAAAAAAGAGAGAGAGGACCCAAATTAATAAAATCAGTAATGAAAGAGGAGAAGTGACAACAGACACTACAGAGATACAAAAAATCCTAAGAAATTTCTATGAGCAACTGTATGCCAACAAATTTGACAACCTGGAAGAAATGGACAATTTCCTAGATGCATACAACCTCCCAAGGCTAACTCAAGAGGAGACAGAAAACCTGAATAGACTGATTACCACCAAGGAAATTGAATCAGTAATCAACAATCTCCCAACAAACAAAAGCCCTGGACCAGATGGCTTTACAGGTGAATTTTACAGAGCGTTCCAAAAAGAATTGTCACCTATTCTCCTCAAACTCTTCCAAAAAATCCAGAGGGAGGGAAGACTCCCAAACACTTTTTACGAAGCCACTATCACCCTGATCCCAAAATCAGACAAAGACACCACAAAAAAAGAAAACTACAGGCCGATATCGCTAATGAACATAGATGCAAAAATCCTCAACAAAATACTAGCAAACAGAATTCAGCAATATATTAAAAAGATTATACACCATGATCAAGTGGGATTCATCCCTGGTATGCAAGGGTGGTTCAACATCCGCAAATCAATTAATGTGATACACCACATTAACAAAATGAAAAATAAAAGTCATATGATCATATCAATTGACGCAGAAAAAGCATTTGATAAAATTCAGCAGCCATTCATGATAAAAACCCTTAAGAAAGTGGGAATAGAGGGATCATATCTCAACATAATAAAGGCCATATATGATAGACCCACAGCTAACATCATACTCAATGGGGAAAAACTAAAACCATTCCCCTTAAAATCAGGAACAAGGCAAGGCTGCCCACTTTCTCCACTTCTATTCAACATAGTGCTGGAAGTTCTAGCCACAGCAATCAGACAAGAAAAAGAAATAAAAGGCATCCAAATCGGTAAGGAGGAAGTAAAACTGTCATTATATGCAGATGATATGATACTATATTTAGAGAACCCTAAAGACTCCACCAAGAAACTATTAGAGCTGATAGATGAATTTAGTAAAGTAGCAGGATACAAAATTAATATTCAGAAATCAGTTGCATTTGTATATACCAATAATAAAACATCAGAAGGAGAAATTAAAAAAGCAATTCCATTTACAATTGCTCCAAAGACTATAAAATACCTGGGAATAAATTTAACCAAAGAAGTAAAAGATCTGTACTCAGAAAATTATAAGACACTGAAGAAAGAAATGAAAGAAGATACAAATAGATGGAAACACATACCATGTTCATGGATAGGAAGAATTAATATAGTTAAAATGTCCATACTGCCTAAGGCAATATATATATTCAACGCAATTCCTATCAAACTACCAACGACATTTTTCACAGAAATAGAACATATAATCCTAAAATTTATATGGGATAACAAAAGACCCCGGATATCTTCAACAATCTTGAGAAATAAGAACAAAGTGGGAGGTATAACAATACCTGACTTCAAATTATACTACAAGGCTACAGTAATCAAAACAGCATGGTACTGGCATAAAAACAGACCCATAGATCAATGGAACAGAATAGAGAGTCCAGAAATAAATCCATGCCTATATGGCCACTTAATCTATGACAATGGAAGCAAGAATGTACGGTGGGGTAAAGACAGTCTATTCAATAAATGGTGCTGGGAAACTTGGACAGACACATGCAAAAAGATGAAGCTGGATCACCTCCTTACACCACATACAAAAATAAATTCAAAATGGCTTAAAGATTTAAATGTAAGATCTGAAACCATAAAATTCCTAGAAGAAAATATAGGAAGAAACTTCACAGACATTACCCGGAGTAAGATTTTTACTGATATATCCCCTCGCGCGAGGGAAGTAAGAGGAAAAATAAACATGTGGGATTACATCAAACTAAAAAGCTTTTTCACAGCAAAGGAAACCATCAATAAAACAAAAAGGGATCCTACTGAATGGGAAAATATATTTGCCAATGATATATCTGATAAGGGGTTAATATCACAAATTTATAAAAAACTCACTCAACTCAACTCCAAAAAAACAAACAACCCAATTAAAAAATGGGCAGAGGACATGAAGAGACATTTTTCTAAAAAGGACACACAGATGGCAAACAGACATATGAAGAAATGTTCAACCTCACTAACCATTAGAGAAATGCAAATAAAAACCACAATGAGATACCACCTCACCCCAGTCAGGATGGCTATCATCAATAAATCAACAAACAACAAGTGCTGGCGTGGATGCGGAGAAAAGGGAACGCTGGTGCACTGTTGGTGGGAATGCAGATTGGTGCAGCCACTATGGAAAACAGTTTGGAGATATCTCAAAAATCTGAAAATGGAACTACCTTATGATCCAGCAATCCCACTCCTAGGTATCTATCCGGAGAAATCCAAAACTCCAATTCAAAAATCTTTATGCACTCCTATGTTTATTGCAGCACTATATACAATAGCCAAGACCTGGAAACAACCGAAATGCCCATCAGTAGATGACTGGATTAAGAAACTGTGGTACATTTATACAATGGAGTATTACGCAGCCATAAAGAAGAAAGAAATCTTACCATTTGCAACAACATGGATGGACCTAGAGAACATTATGTTAAGTGAAATAAGTCAGAAAGAGAAAGACAAATACCATATGATCTCACTTATATGCGGAATCTAAAGAAAAGAATAAGTGAATGAACTAATCAGAAACAGTTTTGGAAACATGGAGGAAAAACAGAGGGTTGCTAGAGGGGCGGGGGGGTGGGAATAAGGGGAAGGTGAGAGGTTTTGGGAACGTACAGAGGGATAGTGGATGGGGGGAGGGGGGTTCACACAGTGTGAGGGATATAAATGATAAATGTCTAAGTTTTGCTTTGTCTTGTGCACCTGAAACTAATTAAATAAAAAAATAAAAAAATAAAAAATTATGAAAAACAGAAAAAAAAAAAAAGAAAAAAAAAAGCAGATGGCATGTGAAGCAGATGGCCTTTTCCAAAATCTGGGATCAGGCCAGTATAGTCAATTGCTGCTATAAATAATCCTTATGTTTATTTCATCGTTTTTATGATTATTATATGCCTGGATATAGTAGTAATCTTAATTTTCTTGCGTCAATCTAGTCACCTTCTCTGTGTTTTAGATTGTATATAGTGATCACCCCATATCATTCGCCTCAGACTACGCAGTTATCTCTAATTTTTGTTGCTTTAAACCCTGTAAATGGGAAACCCTGGCATAAAATATTATGATACAATACTCTCAAACCTTAGCCTCCATAGAGAAGCTGTCTAAATGCTAAATTTGTCTTCCAGTGCCTGCCTTTACCTTTGGTAAAGCTGATGAATGTCTTGATAGTCGTCAGTCACCAGCTTAAGGCTGTAACTGTTTTGTTTTGTTTTTTCTTTTTTTGAGTTCCTTATCTTCCACTATATGCCAGTGTTTAAAAATAAAATGCATTTTGAATGATGTCAGAGAGAATAAGTTTAACATTCTAAATATCTATTAACATGGATAACATTTAATATAATTTCACAAGTTAATAATTCTGTAAATTGTATTGTTAGAGTTGAAATGTGCCATGGGTAGATTGGTGCTTCCTCCTGAGACTGAAAAAAAAAACCACAAAACTTTTTTTCAGATATCATCCACCAAATGACACTTATGCCCACATGTAATCGCTTAGTGACTAAGTAGAAAAAGTAAGGAAGCCGAATGGCTTGTTCTTTTTTAAGCAGTGGTGGGGAGCAAGTGTCTATTCTGCAGTGACAACATCAGATATTCACTCTAGAGCAGGGGTGTCCAAACTGCGGCCCACGGGCCAACTGCGGCCCATGATCCGTTGTTAATTGGCCCGCAGCAAATTCCAAAAATATATTTAGTTTACTTAAATAAACCAGGTGAGGCAATACGTACTTCACCTCGAGTGAGTGGCCCGGCTGTTTGTGTATTTTACCGCATATGGCCCTTGGTGAAAAGCGTTGAAAACAGTTTGGACACCCCTGCTCTAGAGTCTGCCTAGCAGACAAAGCCAGGCTGCATCATGGCTGCGTTCACCCGTGATCCAATACCTGCCACCACCACTAATTATTTCCTTGAACGTATATCCTTACCCAACACTTTAGCAGGCGCTATAGAAGATATAGAAAAAGAGACCTTATCTTATTCTCTAAGAAATTTTAGTTTAATAAAGAAGATCAAGCTGTTGTCTGACAATTAGGGAACAAAGGAATATCCTGACAAGGCTTTGTATGGCAGGCTTAACATATGTAGAGATATCTTTTAATTTGATTTATATTTTGGGTATCTCTGACTTATATCTGGGTATATGCAAGAGATTCACAGAGCTTTATACCAGAAAGGAGGCAACTTTTGGGCAATGGACCAGGAATATTTTAAAAGTACTTTTTCAAAAATGTAAAAAAAACAACAACAAAAAAACCCAAAATTTGGCCATGGAATTCAGTAGTAAGATGACTACTGCCTGAAGTTTGGTCTATTCTACTGCTGCTTGGGTCCAGTGCTTTATCAGCTATGTATGTCCTGGTTAAAGAACGTAAAGCAGCAACATTCCACTGAGCTCCAACATGTATGGGAGTGACAGCACAATCAGTAAAGTGTGTGAATTCCAGTTGCTGTTCACTCAGTTAATCCCAAGAGGCTCCCTGAGTAGCCAAAGTCTCAGAGGGAGAGGTGACCTTCTCCAGCACCATGGCATCTCACAATAGACTGAAGACAGGGCAGGCCACTCCCTCTGCAAGTGGGACATGCCAGTGGCCCAGGTTTGGCTACATCCTTCAGCAAGGATGCCTCAGTAGTTGTGCTGATCCTGTAGGTGCTGATTCCATGACCCAAAGCATAATGGACAGCTGGGTACAGAGGGTCAAAGGCTCAGGGTCTGTGACAACCACTATTTCCCAGGGAGCCCAGTTTGTGACCAGTAATTCTACACTAATAGGATATAGTGTGGGACAGAGAAGAGCAATTTCTTGTATCAGAAGTCCATGGGTAACTCATGGTCATTATGAGTGATCAGAGTTTCTAGGAGAAATAAGATAAGGTTTCCAAGGCTTCCAAAATGAAGGAGCCCCAGGGACACTAGTAAAAGCACCTGTTTTATGATCATTGAAACAGACTCTAGGGCCTTTTGTGGATGAAGGTTTGAGAGCCCAGCAGCCCACCTTTCAAGAAGCTGCCTCCTCCTCCAGGAAACGAGAGTCAAGCTCCTGGGGTTTGGGTCTAAACCTACCAAGTTCATTTTGTCTGTGCTCTGGGTGGGAGCTGTCAATCCCCGTGATCGCGTACTAGCTGACAGGATTGTAAGCAGCGGCATTAAGCACAGCCCAGACACACTAGCTAGGAGTGTTGCATTGGGAGAACAAGCGTTTCACTTCCTCTGGTGTTTTGGGAGGAGCCAATACCAAATGCGTCTTTCTCTTTTCTTTACTTCCTCATCAGTGCCTTGACCATGGGTCACCAAGGATGTGGACCTCAGTGCCCTTGGGGGTCGGGGAAGTGTGAGTGAGAGGAGTAAAGGAAGCAGAGCCTGGGACACGAGCAAGGTTGCTACCCTTGTCAGAATAAGCACTGCTGTTAGTCAGCTTGGGTAGTGGTTTCCTTTCTTTCCACAAACCTCAAAAAAGGGCATTCCCAGGCCCATCCTGTGGGTACACAATAATAAACAATGTAAATATGGCTGCCCTAGAAGCTAGAGATGGTCATCATGCCAGAAGCAGTGACCATAGAGTTACAGCTCAACCTTAGTAAGTGGGACAGAAGCAAAGGCTGGTTAGCATGTTATGTTGTTATCATTTTATAGGTGGGAGCCTCAGAGACCACGAGACAAACACATGCCAAAGCCAAAGCACATCATATCACAGTATAATTAGTTAACACAATGCTTGTCTTGGGGATGAGAATATTTAGTGTGGAAATATATGGCAATTCCAACAAAGATAACAAAGTTCACAGAGGCCAAAGCACAAGCCCGTAAGCAAGTGGTAGTTCCCACTCGGGCAGCCTTCACCATATGACATCAATTAGCCAGCCAGGATCAGCTAGTTAAAACTGACCTTGGCCTTGATTGGGTAATTTGTAACACCAATTGTTTTAATCACCTACTGTCGTGCGGGAGACCCTGCTCGCTGCGCCATTTGTCGTGCGGGAGACCCTGCGGGGTCTCTGCTCCCGCTCCCCATACAAGAACGCAGGATATGGTGAGGCCGAAAAGGAACACCCACGGAGCCATAGGTAGGGGAGTCATACCACTATATTCTCTCTGGCGGCACTATACTCTCACTGGAGGCTGGATCCACACTGTCCGCAAACCGCCATCCACACTTGCCAGCCCAGCCGCCATCTTCTTGCTAGCCCCCATTCTTTCTCTCTCTCCCTTCTCCCCCTCGTAGCCACAGCAGTTATATTAGTGGCCAATGGCTCACTGGTTACAGCTGACGGCCAACTAGCCACAGCTGATGGCCATGCAATCACAGTTGGCCATTTACTACTTGAGCCAACACCTTTCTATGTGAGGCCGAGAGCCTGTAAACTACTTTCTGGGGCTCCGCCCCCACATTCCACCCCTACAGGCTCTCGCCTCACAATCTACGCGACAAGCGTCTTCCGCGAGGGGACCTGTGCGAGGAGCCTGGGGGTGAATGCAATATCCTGGACATAGCCAGGCTCTCTGGGCACAGCCAGGGTTTCTCAGGGCACCACCAGTACTTCTGGGCACGGCCAGACTTCCTGGACTTCTTAGGGTACCACCTGTCTTCCCGGACACAGCCAGGGTTTCTCAGGGCACCACCAGTGCTTCTGGGCACGGCCAGACTTCCTGGACTTCTTAGGGTACCACCTGTCTTCCCGGACACAGCCAGGGTTTCTCAGGGCACCACCAGTACTTCTGGGCACAGCCAGACATCCTGGACTTCTTAGGGTACCACTAGTTTCCCTGGGCACAGCTAGGATTTCTCAGGGCACTGCCACTCTCTGTGGGCACAGCCACACTTCCTGGACACAGCCAGGGCTCTCAGGGCACTGCCACTTTCTCTGGGAACAGCCACACTTCCTGGACACAGCCAGGGCTCTCAGGGCACTGCCACTCTCTCTGGGAACAGCCCGACTTCCTGGGCACAGCCAGGGTATCTTCAGGGCTCAGCCAGACTTCCTGGACTCAGACTCAGCCAGGGCTCTCAAGGTACTGCCACTCTCTCTGTGCCTCTCAGGGTACCCTGCTGGAACAACAGCGACTCACAATCAAGGTGCTTACATATTCTCAATGGCGGCCAGTCAAGAGACAAAAGCAAATATCCCCCAGTTCCACTAACAACAGTTCCCAAACAAACAGTCAAGTGGTCCATTAACTTAAGGATGGAAGGCAATTCCCCATAGTCCATAGTCATTCACCAGGGCTGTCCTGGGGGTGAGGGATGACCTTGACCTCACCCTCATCTCCCACGGAGGACTCAGCAAGCGTTACCTCCTGGGACTACAAGTCCTGCATCCGGGCTGCCTGAGCAGGAACTTCCCCGGCCCACAGGGCTGCAACGACCTTCGCTTTCTCCGGCCTGTGCTGGTTGGGGAACCGTCCACATCTTTCCACCTCTCCACGGGGCTCCATCTCTCCGGCAGCTGCATGGCTTTTCTTGTGCTGGTGGGAGAACCGTCCACGTCCTCCCACCCCTCCACGGGGTCCAGCTCTCCGGCAGCTGCTCCTCCTGGTCTTCCTCAGACTGGGTGTTCATACACACAAACTGCTCCACCGTCCTTTGGAGAGCTTTGGCCGGCACCGTACCCTGCTCGCTGAGCCATTTGTCGTGCGGGAGACCCTGCTCGCTGCGCCATTTGTCGTGCGGGAGACCCTGCGGGGTCTCTGCTCCCGCTCCCCATACAAGAACGCAGGATATGGTGAGGCCGAAAAGGAACACCCACGGAGCCATAGGTAGGGGAGTCATACCACTATATTCTCTCTGGCGGCACTATACTCTCACTGGAGGCTGGATCCACACTGTCCGCAAACCGCCATCCACACTTGCCAGCCCAGCCGCCATCTTCTTGCTAGCCCCCATTCTTTCTCTCTCTCCCTTCTCCCCCTCGTAGCCACAGCAGTTATATTAGTGGCCAATGGCTCACTGGTTACAGCTGACGGCCAACTAGCCACAGCTGATGGCCATGCAATCACAGTTGGCCATTTACTACTTGAGCCAACACCTTTCTATGTGAGGCCGAGAGCCTGTAAACTACTTTCTGGGGCTCCGCCCCCACACCTACTATTATGAGGTGAGGGAGGAATTTCCTCTCTAGGGTTAACACACAACACCTGACACTGGACCAATGAGATTGTCAGAGGTTTATTAGTCACATATAATCAGCGAGAAGGACACCATATGTCATACATGGCCACACGACAGTAGCTCTTGAGAACAGAGTGAACAATGTCAACAAAAATTCGCAGAGGAGGAGAAACTATTCAGACAAACAGTCTCAGTTCTGAGGCAGATATCAGTCCATTGGTCAAAAGGGTAAACCTAGAACTCCCTTATAAAGGTTGACTCAGGTGGCAGGAGACTAGCACAAGAGGTTGAAAGCTCAGTCTTTTACTTTTTCTCAAAATGCAGACTGGGTGACAAGCCGTTCTGTCAGTAATGGCTGATAGAGTAAACATGAGAAGTACTTCTTGGCAGATATATTTCTTTTTGGGGTTCATATTTCTCTCTTTTGATCAAAACTTGTCAGCAGGCAGCATTGATGATCGATCAGGTCAGCTCATCCCACATCAGTGCAGGAGTGGTTTGGTTACCTGCTCCACGTCCATCTAGTTCTGTCATTCAGGAACTCTGGTCCAGCTCCCCACAGCAGAGCACAGGATATGGTGAGGCCAAAAAGGAACAACAATGGAGCCATAGATAAGGGAGTCATACCACTATATTCTTGATGGCGGCTGGGTTGGAGACACAAAAGCAAACATTCTCCAGTACTCCAATGGGGGTCCTCCTGCACCCCAGTCTCGCTGGCTGCTGGGTGAGACACAGGAAGTAGGATCCACATGATCCACAATCTGCCATCCATGCTTGCTAACCCCACTTGCTAGCCGCAATCCGTCTGTCGCTTCTCTGCCAACCAACCAACCCCCTAGCGTAGCCACGACATTTATATCAGTGGCCAATGGCTAACTGGCTACAGCTGATGATAGACAACCAGTTACAGCTGACGGCCATCTACTACCCGAGCCAGCACCTTTCCACATGAGGCCAAGAGTCTGGGAATTGCTCTCTGGGACTCTGTTCCCACAAGTTCCTTGGTGAGACTCCTGTGGTCAGGCAGTAGACAACAGAATAACTAGGGTCATTTGCTTCCAGGAGGTCTCCCAAGCACCTGTCAATCTCAAAGAAGTTTTCCAAGGCTAAGTTTAGCGTAGCCTTAGTAAGATTTCTTTACAGTCTCCTATAAAATGACTAGAACAATTACAGAGGAACAGTCACTCAATTTGTATCATCAAGAAAACCATTAGGCAATTGGTGAAAAGCATTCATCATTGGGAGTCTAGTCAGCTTAAAGTTTCTTGATTTGCGTGGGTAGGCAAGTAATCTATTGAATAGTAAAAAACAAAAAACAAAAAATGGTTTTAACCATGTATTACAAAAACTAAGGGGATGTAGAGGCTTGATGGATCATTTGTACCCTTTGTGAAACCATTACTTGAATATTTACAGGGGGTTTCAAGCACTTGATGCAGGGACAGAGTCCCAGAGAGCAGTTTCCAGGCTCTCAGCCTCACGTGAAAAGGTGCTCACTTGGGTAGTAAATGGCCATCAACTGTGATTGGATGGCCATCAGCTGTTGCTAGTTGGGGCTCTCTGGGGCTCTGTCCCCACACTCCCCTATCTACGTCTCCGTTGATGTTCCATTTTGGCCTCACCATATCCTGTGTTCTTATGCAGAGAGCGGGAATAGAGACCCCGCATGCCATCCTACATGACACTTGGTCATACGGAACATCAACAGTTTGATGATGAAGTACTTCAAACCATTTAGAACAGTGGAACAATTTGCATCCCAGACCTTAAAGTAGTTCTTAACCCAGTGGGAAGCCAGCTAAAAATACCAGAAAATTTAAATCATTACCAGTTAGTGGCACTTGCAACAAAACTGGCAAGTTCTTTAAAGGATATTGTAACCTTTTAAGCTTGGTTGTTTCTAATTCTAGCTGGAAAAAAATGTATTCATCCAGGTAGAGCAAGAGGTCACAAATTACTCCTTGGGCAGCAAGCAAACAATCTAAAGCAATCCTGGTGTTGAGAACGATTTGAGCTAGGGAATTCAAGACCTTTGTTGAGCTCCAATAGCTTTAGCAGCTGAGTGGCTATTATACTAACTTTTGGATTAGATTTTGCATTATTATATTCAATTGAACAGTGCCAAGGTCAGCACATGAGCCTATAATTCTAAGGAAGTAGTTGCCCTCATATTAATCTTAATATTCTACCCTCCCTTATTTTTCAATGATCAAAATCAAAAAAGTTAAAGACTGGGACTGACATAAATTAGGAATTATAATTAAAACCACATTCTTATGTGCTTTTACATGTTTTCTACTGATTACATTTAAAAAATTACACAACTGGATTTACTTGATATATAAGTGAATTAGAGTTAGAATAAAAAGTACCATTTACATCCACAGAGATACCAGAAATGTCTTCATAATTACAAAGGAATGATAATCTATTTATGACGCACCTAGCTGTTTGTGAAATTTATAGTGGGTAATAGAGCAAAAACCTTATGAATGTAGTACTATTGTTAGAAAATTACATCAATTAAGTAAGCAGCTCAGGTCCATAGGAGTAAAAACCCAATATGCCTGAATTTCTAAGCATAAATCTGTGTCAACGTGGTTTTCTCTAAATTCTACCCCATTACAAGAGAGATTTTAAGTGTTCTTTCCTCCTCAATGCACCATAATTTCAGAGGTGAAAGGGACAAATTTAATTTCTTTTCCATCCTTGCTCATGCTCATGAATCTGATATAGTGTCATTAAAGTGTCTAGGCTAAAGTTCCAGAATATTCCTGGTATTGTACAATAAGCCTGTCTTCCAGAAAACCATGTCTCTGGTTGAAATATATTCCTGAATCAATAGTTGAAAAGTTAAGACCAGCTGTAAATGAAGGCAGACTGTTCCCTAAATGTAAGATACCATGTTGCTTTTCTCTATTAAATTAACGTTTCTTAGAGAATAGGACCAGGTCTCATTCTTTCCTGTATTCTCTATAGTACCTACTACAATGTTAGGGAAAGATATATGCTCATAAAAATAGTCAGTGATGGAGGCAGATGAACGTGGTTACGATAAGTCTTACTTCACTCATCACTCAAAAGGCAGTCGCTGGAGTGAATCTCTGATGTTGTCCCTGAAGAATAGAGGCTTGTTCACTAACATGGTCTAAAAAAGAACAATAATTTGGATGCTTTTATTTCTTTTTCCTACTCCGTAGGAGATCATACACGGGCATGAGTACCACTTTGTCGATGATGCCTGGAGAAAAAGGTTGTTTCTGTCTCAGAGGAAACACACCAGTCCATAATATGGTACATTTTGACTCCAATAATAAAATTTAAAGAATCATTAACCTTTTAAAATTCTGTTAAATGTTATCCATACTAATAGATTTTTAAGATGCTAAGCTTATTCTCTCTGACATACTTTAAATGTGTTTTATTTTTAAAAACTGGCATGAGGTAGAAATTAAGGAACTCAAAAAAGGAAGTTGTCTTCAAAATACTGACAACTATTCAATACAATTAGCCCCAAGACTGAAGTAAGTTACAGCCTTAAGCTGGTAGACTGACTACTGTCAAGATATTGCTCTCACCTGAAAGAAATTTCTTGTAGTTGAGTGTGAGGCTATATATAATTTTTCCTTAATAACTAACTATTTCTGCATTAGGTGGTGTTTGAAACTATTGGGATGTCAGTTTTTATGACAGAGAAGCGGAAAATAGCTAAATAGGGCTGTTTCCAGCCATTGCCGTTTTACAGGTCTTTTGTAAAATCCATAGTAAAGTTAGGGATGGGCAAGAAATTGCTAACAGTAATAATTAGGGATCATCAGCTTCACCAAGGTAGAGGCAGGCATCAGATGACAAATCCAGCGTTCACATAGGTTGCCTTCAGAAGCTAAGGTTTAAAAGTATTAATTATATCATCATATTTTTATGTCAATATTTCCCATTTACAGGTGTTAAAACAAAAAGAATCAGAAACTACTGTATATAGTCAAAGGTTAATGGAATGGAATAACTAGAACATACCATCTAAAACATTGGGAAGGTAACCAGCTGTTTGTAAGAGAGATAACATAATATACCCAGGAATACCAACATTATAACAACAATAAAAATAAACAGAAGGATTATGCATAGCAGGAGTTGCTTTTATTGCCCTGGTGCCTGATCTTGGGGAAGGCCACGTTCTTCAACTGCCATCTATTTTTCACCTGAGTGAATTTCTGCTCTTGATAACTTTAATTTGATGTTTCCTATAAGCTGTGGCATCCAATTGTAATGGTGACACTGTATCTTCTATTTTGAAATTTAAACCTCTAGTGTAATTTGATTTAAAAGTGTAGTTTAGTTTGGGACTTTTTGAAAGTTTTCTTTTCTTTGCTCTCCTTCCTTCCCACCGAATCGTAATGACCCTATTTACTATACATTTACTTTGCATTCCAGTTTCAATGGTGCTGTTAACTCCAGATCAGATGCATACCTGGCTGAACGACTTGAAAGACATTCTTACATCTGCATAAGATCCGCTCTTATCCCAGAAACAAACCAGCCTCTGGGAAGTACTTTTTCTCAGGAATTGCCTGACCAACTTACCCTTTCCTTTGTTCTGCCTCTCCTTACCTGCCTGTAAAAGCTTGTGGCCATGCTGGGAATGGGGGTGGCCTTTGGACAGAAGTTCACCCTCTTCCCAGAATGCTGGCGGAAGGGGCAGAGGGGGAGTCCTAATGGCCTTTGGGCAGGAGTCCGCCATCCTCCCAGAATGCTGGCGGAAGGGGCAGAGGGGGAGCCCTAATGGCCTTTGGGCAGGAGTCCACCATCCACTCAGAATGCCAGCATTTGGAATAAACCTGCTTTTCTTCCCACCAACCTCACCTCTCGAGTTTTGGCTTTCATGCAGCGAGCAGCTGGACCTTTAGTACGGTGCCAAATAAGCAACCACGAAGGGATGCGATCAGACTGGATTCGATTGGGATTGGACTGGACCCAGAGTGGGTGAGTTCACTCCCTTTCTCCCCAGGGAGGGAGGGGGCATGGAGCACCACAACTGATTTGATCCATGGCTGCTTGTGGCAGGCTGGCCCTGGGGAGGTCATTGCAGGGACGTCCCAGCAGCTGCTGAGAATTCTTTTGTCTTTGGATCTTTACCTGGCTCTCCCCTTCCAGGCATTGACCACCCATGAATGCTTAAGACGGTGGAAAGAAAAGTGTTATTAGGGATTTGAGAAGACTACAGGTTTATTATTAGTCTGGGACTTGTCAAACTAGAGACTGCACTGGAAAGCTTCTGTCTCCCGTTGGGACATTGTGCCATTTAGAGGATTCATTTGAGGCCAATCTCTGGTACTGGTTTTGGGCTTTTATGCATTTGGGGTCTTGAGACCAATTTGAGGTACTGATTTTGGTGGGAGACCAGGTTTCGACCCTCAACTCCTCACTGTTGAGGATTTGGTTTGCAAGTGCTCACGTTTGGCTTTGGTCTGTTTAGATGAGTGTGTCTGTAATTTGTTTTCATTTGTCTGTAATGTGTTTCTCCCTCCTTTTCCTTATCCTTTGTGTCTTATGCTAAAAGTGTGTGTGGGGGGGTTTCTGTGTCTATACCGTCTGAGAGTCCTCTGGGTTCTATATTGATTGATTGGTCAACTTATAGTTATAAACCAATGACAAAGAACATGGTGTTTTACTGTAATACAGTTTGGCCTGTGTATGTATTAGATTTTGAAGAGAAATGGCTTCTTAATGGGTCTTTGAACTACGTATTATACTGTTTTACAGTTAGAATTGTTTTGTCAAAGTTCAAGAAAATAGGACAAGGTCCCTTACGTGCAAGCTTTTATGATGTTATAAACTCAGGATTGCCCCAGAGCTATGTAAACTCAGGACCATCTCAATGTACTGAAGGTCCTCATTATTGATAGCACAGTAATGAGATTGGATGAGCAGGAAGAAACTAACACATTGGAGGTGTAGGCAGTGCAATGTAATTCGTAGCGTAGAAGACAAACCATTTAGATTCAAGAGCTTGCTATATTAGTAAAAATTTTACAAACCCAATGGTCAAGGGTGTGTTGGGATAGTCCATGTAAAGTATTGGAGTGAGTATGGATTGGACACCAACCCTGTATTCAGAAACAAGGCAAAAGTGGAGGTCTTCTGACTCTCAGTGACTTTCAAGATCTTGCAGATAACCTGAAGTATAAACATAGCTACTGCAGCCTGAGGCTGAAGTAACAAAGAAATAAAAGGATGGGGGCATTTTAAAAAACAAGTGGCTAGCCTTTTAAGCCAGACCACCACACTTTTGTTCCAGCCTCTTTAAAAATGTTCTGTTTGGGGCAATTGCAAGATCTTAGGTCCTCTTTGTAATTGTTGGTAGTTCTGTTTATGTGTATGATCTGTGATATCTATGCTTGTCTGTGTTTTATATATAATGTTTTTGCCTCTGAAAGGTATAACCACTTTATAATGTTTAATTGGCTTAAAATAAAATTTTAAGTGCTTATATAAATTTAAATAATGAAAATTGACTCAAGTACTTTCCAGGATCATGTGATCTGGCAGGATGTTTGATACTAAAGTTGTTTTAACTTTTGGTTGAATAGACATGTCTTTTATGGTATCTTTTGTTTTACCTGAGTTTGCAAAAATAAATTCATATTATCTCTTACAAAATTTGTCAAGAAAATAGATTGGGTAATAATTAACTTTGGAATCTCAGAATTAGGAATTAACGGTTATAAGTAAAATGGGAGGTTGTTAATAAAGCTTTCAGTCATAATAATTATATGACATTTGGATGTCTATATTGATATAAATATAATGTGTACATGCTTAAACATGATTTCCCAGGTTCTTCTGGTGACTTGAAACCTTGGAGTTTTGCTAGGTTGGGTTAAATTAAAAAACTATTAAATATCTAGATATTTCAAAATAATAAAATATTGAAATATTAATTATTGGATGGATCTGAGTTCACCTACTTTTGGTTTATTATTATAAAAAAGCTAAAAGATAAATTAAGATCTGTTAATAAGTGTGTTTGTACTTTTTTGAAAATACAATTTTTAAAAAATTTTAGATATATTACCACCAAAAACCTATGTTCTAAAGGCTTCAAAGTGTGTTTGTGGATTTGCCAATGGAAATGCTGGTTGCTTGCTTTTTACTTGTCAGTAGAAATTAAGGTTCTGAGGGTTATGGATTCTAAGTAATATAAAAATGATGTGTGTTTTCAAAGAAGTTACAGGACATGGAAACACATTTTTGAAGGAACTGAAACAAAGTAGTTTGTCCTAAGGATGATTATTTCTGAATGAGTGAGAAGAGACAAACTAAGAGGGACTGGGAAAGTTGTAGAAGGTTTGTGCAGAAAAATCTTGAGAGAATTTTATACACGGTTAAGCTAAATACATTAATTAAGTAAATTTGAATATCAAAAGTAAGCTGATGCAAAATTAGAGCTAAATTTTCTCTCTCTGCTAAGCAAGACAAAGTTTGTTATGCTATTGATCTGCTATGGATACTATGAAAAACTTCTCTGCCTAAAAAGCAAAGATTGTATGTGTCATCAGAATGATTTTCTACGTTTTACATTGTCTTAATCAGGTCCTTGGTTACCTAAGAAGGACTAAGTTTTGTTAATAATTATGTAAACTTCTGTATTTTGGAACTGCTAGAGTTCATGTGCCCACCTCAATGTCAGATATAGGCCAGTGTAAGGAAGATTGGCCTGATGTTTTCCCTAATCTGATAGAGTGCTATAGTAATTCTGACTTACTGTTGCATTCCTGATAATAAGTCTCAGATGTTAGAAAAGATCAGGGAATTTGTTTCAATGCCTTTAACAAACAAGACAGAGAAAATGAAGACAGATAGGAACAGTGAGACTGGAGATGAGGCCAGAGACAGGCCAGACTTTTGGCTACAGTTATAGACAGACCAAGGCCAAAGCTACCTGAAGGGCACCAAGGAAACCCCAGAAGAGGAAACCAGGTAAAGAAGCCTGCTTTGGATGTAGAGGCCCAGACTACTAGAGTATGGAGTGTCTTAATCCTCCAAAGCAGCCATGCCCCCTGTGCAAACTAAAATGGCATTGGAGAAGGGATTGCCAAGCTCCAAAGGGAGCAGGGACCAACTCCTTCCCTGCAAGTTCCAATGGATCCCAAAAAGAAAAAGTCCATTCTCATCACAGGATGGGAGGAACTGCAGGTGACTCTTAACATAGCAGGTAAGACTGTTGATTCCCTGATTGATATGGGAGCCACTTACTCTGTCTTGGCTGCTCACTCTGGACCTAGTTCCTCTGAAACCTGCTTGTTTGTGGGGATAAATAGAACCTCCCTCCCTGATTTGGACTCATACTCAGCCTGTTCCATACCATTGGCCTGTACCTTAGAGGAAATATAAAATGAGCAAATCAGACTTTAAAAAGGACTCTGGGAAAGCTTTGTCAGGAGACCTGTAAGCCATGGCTCTAATTGTTGCCTATTGCTTTGAATTCTGACTTCAATTCTGTTGTTTTCTATTTAACTTAGAAGAGGTTCAGCAGGCACTCAGGAAATATAAGGGACCTCCCCCAGGCTGATCTCTCTATACTTTGCAGGCCCATAAAGCCAGGGGACACAGTATTAGAAGCCTAGAGGGAGGGATCCCCAACAGCCCAGGTAGCTCCTAAATAGAAAGGACATTATACAGTTCTCCCGAGCATCCCAACTGCTACTGGGTGGCAGAGAGTCAGCAGTTGGGTCTACTTCCCTCCAATCAAACCTGTTTCATCTAAGTCTCCTCAGAACTCCCCAAAAAGGAAGGCTGTCACTCCCATTCCTGTGAGCCAACTGAAGACCTAAAGCTCCTCTTCAAACAGATAAACAAGTCAATCTCCCAAGATTGATAAGTACTAATGGCTCCTGGAGCTGCTCATTATTGCCTTTCTCTTGGGCCTTATTTTGGGTCTAGTTTTCCTTTTTACTTGTGCCCTACCTCGAATCCCCATTGAATGCATCACCATGATGTTAGTTCTTTTGGCTCTCTTCTCCCCGAGGCTCCTCTGGGGAGAGTGGGGAAGTAACTTTACTGTCAACTCGTCTCAGACTGCTGATGTTTGACCTTGTCTTTTGGTCTCCTTCTCAGTTTGTTTCATCAGGGACACAGCAGTTTCATCTCCAGATTGTCATCCAACAGGATTCAAACTCATCCTTCCTGAGGATGACAAGCTCTGCCAGCATCCACTTGGCCAAGTGGCCCATCTTTGATTTTTGGTTTTTCTTTTGGCAGTTCCTCCATAGTTCCCTCCCCGTTGTAATAAAATAGCAAAGAATTCTTGTACCCATAGGCAGGGACTATGCCCACTCTCGGCAGGAAGTAACAAGAGTGGTCAATGTCGGTATCCCTTGATTTAAAAATTGTCTTAATCTGTTTGTAAAAAGAGTAATGTAGCTGTTTTCTTTTCCCTCTAACCTAACCTTACTGATTTTATAGAAATAAAATGAACAAAAAACAGGAGAGAATGTAGCAGTACTATATCTTCTATTTTGAGATTTAAACCTCTAGTGTAACTTGATTTAACAGTAGTTTAGCTCTGGACTTTTTGAGCGTTTTTCATTTCTTTGCTTTCCTCCCTCCAGCCAAACCTTAATGACTCTGTTTAGTGTATACTTACTATGCATACCAGCTCAATGACCCTGGTTCCTCACAAAAAGCTCCAGGACACTGACTTGAAAGAAGATTTTTACGTCTGCATAAGATTTACTCCTATCCCTGAAACAAACTAGCCTCTGGGAAGCACCATTTTCCAGAAATCTCCTAACCAACTTTCCTTTGTTCTGTCTCTCCATACCTGCCAATGAAACCTTTTGGCCACGCTGGGAGTAGGGGGCACGGCCTTTGGACCAGAGCCTGCCATCCTCCCAGATGCCGGCCTTTTGAATAAACCTGCTTTTCTTCCCACCAACCTGACCTCGAGTTTTGACTTTCACGTGGCCAGCAGCCAGACCTCTAGCAATGTCACAGACACATAAGTCCAGGAAGTGCTCAGAGTTCTAAACAAGGTGAACCCAATGAGGTGCATACGGAGACACATCATAATTAAAATAGTAAAGGTTATAGACAAAGACAGAGTCTTAAAAGCAGCAAAAGAAAGCAGTTGGTTACCTACAAGTTAGCTTCCATAAAACTGTCAGCTGGTTTATCAACAAAAACTTCACAGGCCAGAAGGGATTGGTAGGAAATATTCAAAGTGATGAAAAGCAAGGACCTACAACCAAGATTGCTCTGCCCAGCAAGGATTGCATTTAGAATCGAAGGACTGAAACAGCTTCCCAGACATGAAATAGTTAAAGTAGTTCATCTCCACCAAACCTGTATTATAGGAAATGTTAAAGGGACTTCTTTAAGAAAAAGAAAAAATAATGAATTATAAAATGTAATAACTACATACCTATCAATAATCACTTTAAATGTTAATGGATTAAATGCTCAAATCAAAAGACATAGGATGGCTGAATGGATAAGAAAACAAGGCCCATACATATGTTGCCTACAAGAGACCCATGTTAGATCAAAAGATACACACAGGCTGAAAGTAAAGGGATGTAAAAAAATATATCATGCCAATGGAATTGAAAGAAAGTTGGCGTAGCAATACTTATATCAGACAAAATATACTTTAAAACAAAGGCTGTAACAAGAGACAAAGAAGGACCCAGCAATTCCACTTCTGAGTATTTATCTGAATATACCCAAAACACTAACTTGAAAGAACATATGCATACCTATGTTTGCAACATTGTTTACAATAGCCAAGATATGGAAGCAACTTAAGTGTCCCTCGATAGATGAATGTATAAAGAAGTGGCACATGTACACAATGGAATATTATTTGGCCATAAAAAAGAGTGAAATAGTGCCATTTGATAAGACATGAATGTACCCAGAGGTACATGCTAAGTGAAATAAATCAGACAAAGAAAGACTAATATTATATGATTTCACTTATATGTGGAATCTAAAAAACAAATAAAACAGAAACAAACTCATAGTTACAGAGAACATTTTGATGATTGCCAGAGGGGAGGGGTTTGGAGAGACAAATAAAAACGGGCAATGGATTAAGATGTTCAAATTGACAGTTATAAAAACAGGCATGGGAATGTGAAGTACAGCATAGGGAATATAATCAATAATATTATAATAACTATGTATGGTGTCAGATGGGTACTAGACTTCTGGGGGTTATTAGTAAGTTCTATAAATGTCTAATCACTATGTTGTACATCTGAAACCAATAAAATATTGTATGCCAACTGTCATTTAAAATATATTAAAATTTATTTTTAAAACAACAATGTAAATTTATAACTCTGAATTATATAGTCATAAAAAAATAAAAACATCCTACTTCCTGACATACTCTGTTGGCCCCCGTTATATGTACAGGGATCCCTTGTGGTGCATTCTTATTGTTCTTGTTTTTCCTTTTGGCTTTAATCTTTTAGAATATTGGAACTTACATATCAGCGGAAATAATATGTGTTAGTTTCTGAGTCTGAGATGAGATATGCTGAAAGCAGCCTATTTACTAGATTCTCCTATTGTCCTATTTCTTAGCGCCATATTTTAATCAGACTGAGAACTTTAGATTAAAATTGGAGCTATATGACATATTTATGCATACATTTCTTTATCTACTCTTGTCTGTATGTTGATGGGACTATGTGATATGCAACAAAATGAGCAAAAATATTAATTATTTTTGCAGAAGGGGTGTGCGCCAGTGAATTCAGTAAATAAATGTCATGTGCTTGACTCAGTGGCCTGTGGAAATAGCTGAGGTTTTCAGTGCTTAGTGAGTATAACATGCTGATTCCATATCATGAAGGAGTCAGCTCAGGTCAGAGGACCCCATGCTTCCTCACTGGAGTAGGTACAAGTAAGATTCTCTGCTAAGGAAGCTCACTGTTTATCCATCTTTGACCCAAGTATTTGACAAAGAGTAGCAAAGTGGAGGGTCATTAATAAGATGATGTAATAAGATAGAAGGAAAACAAATAAGCAATATCTCTTATATTCTTCTTTGTTCCCCAACTGAGGGCATGCATATAGTATCATCAGTTAAACGGCAAACTAGAAATCAAGCTGTAGTCACATTGTTTTCTTCCCTGGTACATTCTGAGAAATTGTTTTTTGACAACAAATGGACATGATCTAAATCGTATTCTCTTTTTGCCCTTTCAGATACAATCAGTTATCTTTTCACAATAATAAATCTGCCAACCGAGGAAATTCTAGACGGTCTTGATAGAATAAACTTCTTGACTTATTTCTTTATTTTCTCTTACCATTGAAGAATGTAATGTTGTCTTAACATTCTTGCTGGCGTCAAAAATAGACTGTAATCTGAAAAATTTGAGCACCACAGAATTGTTTCTTGATGGAAAAAAACAAGAGAGACAGAAAGAGGTAGAGAAAAACTATGAAGTGAGGGCAGAAAGGAAGGAAAGGAGAGGTGAGTAGACAGAGAAAAAGAACTCAGAGAAGATGAGAGAGAGTGAAGAAAAGAAATGAGGCCAAAGTGAGGAGAGAACATGAAGGGACAAGCAGGAGAAGAGGAGGAGGCAATGAGGAAGATTAAGGGGAACACATAAGCTGCCTGCTTACAAAACATTTACTTGAAGTAGATAAAATAAGTTAAGCAGAATCCGAGATTTAAAAAACCAAAATCTATAGCAATACTCAAATGGCTTAATAAATTATTTATCAATCTATAAATTTCACAGAGATACAGGCTGGAGAATAAACACACAGCCGATAGGTCCTATCTCCCTTTTCATATAACAAATGTCAATGCAAGTTATTTTTATTTGATGAAAACCTTGGATGATGATGCTCATTTTTATTTTCAATCTGAACAAAATTATCATTTATGCACTGTGTTATGAAATATTTTATAAATGGGACTTTTCAATCCTGAGTATAAGTGCATTTGACAGCTCTAGAATTCCACAAAACATCAGCACCTTATCTTAAAATAATACAGCTTCTTCCAGGTTAGACCAGTGTCACATTCCTCTGAGGTTCATGACCAAAGCCCTAGATTCAGGCACATTCTGCATTATAAGTGTGTGTGTGTGTGTGTGTGTGTGTATTTGTTCCTTGGACCTGGACTACTTTATTCTTTACAATAAGATATTGAAAAATAAAATTCTCAGAGAATTAAAAATAAAATATTTCTATGCTTCACTTCTCAAAATACTTAAAATTCAATGTAATCTGTCACATGCCACTGTCACATAGTGTCACAGCTTGGTTTGAGGCTGCCTTCCTCCTCTATCCCTTAGTGCCTTTCTCCCCTATCCCAAAGTGCCAACTAAAGAATATACAGTTGATGGCAACTCCTAGTCAGTCAATGCACCTCACCAAACCCCAAACCTGGAAGTGGCAATTCTGGTAGACACCGGGAAAGCTGTGCTTTGCTGACTTCAGTTGCCATTATCCTTACTGTGTTAGCTATGTCTTCTTATATTTGTATTTCTAAGTAATTGCTTACCCTAGAGGAACTGTCTCTCCTAAGATTAGCCAAACCTTGGAGATGTAAACAACTGACCCTAGAGTGAACTTTTCAAATGCAAACGGACCCAACCACATCCTTTATCAAGCACTCATATTGTGGGGCACTTTCCACCTGCCCTGTCTTCATCACCCCAGGAGAGGCCCCAGAGCCTCCTCAAATTATTCAGACTAGCCAACACCAAGCCTGCTTACCTAGCATTGTCTATTTCTTCACATCAAAATCAAAATAAAGGCTCTTGCTCAGGGTTCCCCCTTCTCCTTCTGCCTTCTGATTGACCATGATGATTCCCCCTGGGGCTCCCCCGGGTAGCATGCCCTCCTCTTGGGATATGTAAGTACAACAAACTGTCATTTCAATGGCCATCATCTCCTGATCTGTAGGCCTTGCCATGCCTAAATCATAATATAACCGTAATTTAAAATCCTTCCATACGGATTCAGTGAAATGATGGTTGAGTATCTCTGAGAAATTCAAAAGAGGAAATATAGAGCCCTAATATAGTAGGCTGAATAACGTTCCCTCAAAGATGTCCACACCCTAAACTCTAACCTGAGAATATGTCACCTTGCATGTTTAAAAGGACTTTGCAGATTTGGTTACTTTAAGGATATTGAGAAAGGGAGATTATCTTGAATTATCCACATGGCCAAATGTAATCTTGTTTCCCTCTAAAAGGAAAACAGGGAGGTCAGAGTGACAGAGAGATTGGAAGATGCCATGCAGTAACCTTAAAGATGGTGGATGCGGCCATGGGCTAAGCAATGCAAGCAGCCTTGAGAGGTTGGAAAAGGCAAAGACACAGATTCTGCTTTAGAGCCTCAAAGGGAGCAGACCTTTGCTGACACTTTGATCTTAGCCCAATAAAACTTATTATGGATTTCTGGTCTCCAGAACAGTAAGATAATAAATGTGTATTGTTTTAAGCCTCTAAAGTAGTGGCAATTTGTTACAGCAGTAAAGAAAACGGTACCAAGAGCGAGACCTGTTGTAACAGTGGTGCTGAAGATGCAACAAATACTTGATATGTGAAAGTAACTTTGGAATTGGGTAGAGGATGGATGAATTTTGAGGAATGATGTTAAGAGTTTATATTGCTTATAACAGACTATAGAAATGTGCATGTTAAAGACTAATGTTGAGGGTTTAGAAGGAAGTAAGGAGTGTGATACTGGAAACTTATACCAGTCTGTACAATACCTAGATTATCATAAACAGATTATTGATCATAGAATGCATTACTGGTGAAGGCTCAAAGGAAATGAGGAACATGCTATTGAAAGCTGGAGGGAAGGGAATCCTTATTATGTAACAGCAGAAAGCCTAGTAGAATTGTTCTTTTCAGTTATATGTAGAGCAGAACTTGTAAGCAAAGGACTTGGATATTTAGCTGAGGAGATTTTCAAACAAAGTGTTGAAGATGTGGCCTGCTTTCTTCTCACTATTTCTATTCAAATGTAAGAGAAAAGACCTAGATTGAAGAAAGAACTCTTAAGCAAAAAGAAACTAAGACTTGATGATTTGGGAAATTCTCAAGGTATTCATATTGCAAAAAATGCTAAAATTAAGAAATTTACTGTTAGGAAGCATATTCTGGAGCTAGAGTCAGAGTATGACTAGATGGCCCTTTGACGATGCCCAGCAAGAGTCAAAAAATTAGGGGATTGAATCACACGGAAGGCCCGTTTCAGAACTTAGGCATCTAGTAACTCAAGGATCTTCACTGGATAATTTCCTTAGAGATAAATTACATACCACTTATCCTCGTTGGATAATTTCCTTAGAAAAAATAATGTGAGTCAACTGACAATGGTGCCATACTAACTCTATGACACTTTGAGTCCCCAGTAGCCCTACTCAGGGGTCTCTCTCTTCACCACATAGAAGAAGGAATAATTCTCTTTGTTATTCTGGAGCATCACTAGCCCCTGATGAGACTTGTGAAAGTCAGCAGGGGTGAGGTCAGCTGGTAGTGAGGGAAGCAACCACCCATTGTTCCCAGCCCAGGGCAGCACTGGCACCAAGAATGTTGTTGAAAGACCAGAGCTGAGGTGAGAGTGCATACCCAGAAGTTAGAGATGATTTCAGCAGTTGGTAATAGAACTTCTGGTCAATAGCACCTTAAATAAATAGTTTATTTTTCTCACATAATAAGAACTCCAAGTGTAGGTGGCTGTTCAATACTGCAATTCTTGACTATCTCCTTTGTTCATAATGTGACTGTCATGGCCCTATATATCACACCTATATTGAAGGCGGGGAGAAGTCAAGGGAGGATGAACTAGTAGCAAGCAGCTGAATCTGAACTTTTGTCAAGGAAACAGTTGTTTTCCTAGATGCCTAGCAAATGTTCCCTGACATATCTGATGAGTGTTGGTCACATGGTCAACTCTGGCTATGGATGTGAGTATGTGACTTCCTAGGCTTTATAGTGTGAGATGCTGGAGGCATGGGGCCTGGGAATACAAGAGCTCAGTCAACCAAGAAACTCTAGACACTCCCAGGAAAAAAAGATTTTGCAAAGGACTAAGCTCTTGTTAGCCAAGAAAGGTGAGAGAGGGAAGGTAAGCCAACTTAATTTAAGCATGAATGTCACCTCTTTTGCCTCACTCAGCTGGCATCTACCTTGTGATTCTTGACAAGAAGCCCGTTCTCACCTTCCTTAAGGTTAAGCCCTTCCAGGGCATTAGAAGAGAGATATCCCCTTTGCCTCCCTTCCTTCATTTCTTCTATCATCCTTGAAACTATCCTTTCTCAGACCTCCCCTTATTTGACACTTAGATCTGTGCATCAGTCTTCTAGTGGGTCTCCTCATGGCCAGACTTGTCCACATGAGTCTGCCCTCCACACTATGTCCAAGTGGATCTAACTGAAATATAAACCTGAGTACTTACCCTGATGCTTCAGTGCCCATCCCACTTCCTAATGGAAAACATTCATGCTCACTGTCATAGCACTCGGGTCCCCTGGGTGTGCTGCCCTCCATGCTCGCCTGCCCCTTGGGCCTCAGCACTCACATTTGTCCACTCTCCCTTTATTCTATATGTCTGCTTATTGTTCCTCAAACACACTGTGCTGAAAGCCCAGACTCTTGTGATGACTCATCTTGGTTTGAAACCTGGTTCTGCCTTTACCAGTTGTGTGACAATTGGCAAGTATTTAACCTCTCTGTGCTGTAGAGTTTGTTCTGTTAACTGCATATATTTATTCCCCCATCGACTTGTTTTTAGATTAAACATGTTAATTCATGTAAGTCACTTAGGAAAAGTGCTGCTATTCTTTTGCCCATGCATTGCTTTCATGCAGAGAGCCCTTTCTCCTTGTCCAGTTAGCTCCAGTTCTGAGAAATGGAGGCTAAGAGCACCATTTGGCTTCCGCTGGATAAGGGTTTGAATTTCAGTTGTGCCCGATACTAGTAAAATGATCTTGAGCATCAGTGGCAACAGCCATAAAGCAAGTGGAATAATTCCTATCTCATGAGTCCATAGTGGGAATAAAATGAGAAAATATGTTTAAACAGTTAGCTCAGTGTCTGGCTCACAGCAAGGGCCCAATAAATGTTAACTATTATTGTTCTTATTAACATCTTTCAAGACTCAATGCAGGTACTTTCTCAATGGTTCCCAATGGTTCCATCCCTTTCTCTGTGTTATGAGAACACCCTCTAGAGCAGGGGTGTCCAAACTGCGGCCCGCAGGCCAACTGCGGCCCGCAATCCATTTTTAATTGGCCCACAGCAAATTCCAAAAATACATTTGGTTTACTTAAATAAACCAGGTGAGGCAACACATACTTCACCTCGAGTGAGTGACTGGCTATTTGTGTATTTTACCACATATGGCCCTTGGTGAAAAACGTTGAAAAAAGTTTGAACACCCCTGCTCTAGAGAACCCTTGTCATATTCCAATACAATTGTCTGTATCTTTGCTTCTTCTACATACTGTAATATCCCCAGTGTAAAGACATGAATCTTCAATTCTGGTAGATCTAGCAGTGCCTTGTGCTCATAAAATGTGTGTTTCTCCTGAACACAACTGAATTTCTCCATCAACAGTGAGTTAATGAAGTATTTTGATCAAATAAGGCATTTATTTCATTTTATATGGTAGAAATGTTAGAAAGAGTAGTCTTCGAGTCATGGCTCTGTCCCTTTGCTTCTAGAACTTAGAGAAGACAGGGAATTACTTTGGTAGAAACTCAGAAATGAGTGGACTTCTTTGTAATTCTCAGAACTGATGCCAGTCAATAGACTGTGAGTGTATTGCTAAATTGTATGTAAACCACATTTGATATTTGTTTAAAAATTGTCCCATTGTTTCAGTTGGTTTTTGAAAAGCCACTAACAGATAATTACCCATTATAGAATCAATATGAAGTCCAGAACTATCTTTTTTTTTTTTTTTTTAAGATAAACACAACATCATTTGTACAATTAAATGCATTTTTCAGGGTGGCCGGATGGCTCAATTGGTTAGAGCGCAAGCTCTGAACAACAGTGTTGCCGGTTCGATTCCCACATGGGCCAGTGAGTTGCGCCCTCCACAACAAGACTGAAGAAAATGAGCTGCCACTGAGCTTCCAGAGGGGTGGCCATATGGCTCAGTTGATTAGAGCACTAGCTCTCAACAACAAGGTTGCTGGGATGGTGGGCTGCGTCCCCTGCAACTAAGATTGAAAACGGTGACTGGACGTGGAGCTGAGACTTGGAGCTGAGTTGCGTCCTCCACAACTAGATTGAAGGAACAATGACTTGGAGCTGATGGGCCCTGGAGAAACACAGTGTTCCCCAGTTTAAAAACAAATAAAATGTAATGTATTTCTCCCTCAAAAATATTTTCCCCGTGAGAACCACTGTCATGACCATTTGGGGACCAAAGTCTTGGAATTTCCTTCAGAAGTACATTAGCTCCTGTCTTCAGGCAAAGATCTACTTTGTGATGATGTATTTCCCTTTCTGAAACTGTTAAAATCATCTGGTGCCAAATTAAATAAGGCTGGTGATAAAGCCGCTAAAAACATGGTCAAAGTGGCCATAAAATGACAGTACTGGTCTCCATGTGTAGCTCATAAAACAACCATTGGAAGCTTCCCTGACAGAAAAGTTTAGGATGAAAGGCAGAGTTTAGTAGAGGAAGGGAAATTGGCCACAGAAACACTGAGTCAGAAGCCTTGACCTACCACTTATAAACTGGGTGATTTTGTGAAACCCTTTTTTCCATCTTAATTGTGGGGATGACATCACCCTACCTGCAAATTCAAAAAAAATTAATTAGAGATAAATATATATATGCATGTCTAGCATGCACAAGTGCTAAACACAAGTGAGTAATTATTAATGAAAGATGTCATCAACGACCACATCATTGGAATTAAGCCCATAATCTTCCAAAAGAGCTCTTCGTATAGAGAGCATGTACTTAGCTGTAACATCCAGTTGTTCTTTGACTCAATCCTTTAACAAATATATGTTGAGCGTTTATTTCACTTCCAGCACTGTTTTGTAGTAGGATATAACAAACAGTCTTGCATGACACTAACAAATTTCCTGTCCTCTTGTAAACAATATATAATAGAAAAATAAAGAATAAATGAGATAGAAAGTAATATTGAGACAGGTGCTATTTTATATACGGTGGTCAGGGAAGGCCTTTCTAAGCAAGTGAAATTTGAGTATATTGAGGGAATAAATGAAGATAAACTCAACGGACCTCTGAGAAAATAAGGTTCTAGGTCAAGGGAATAGCAAGGACCAAACCTATAAATATGTTGCTTGTGATAAATGGATGAATAAATGGATGGATAGAGGGTATGAAATGGGAGACAGAAAAAATACATGGGGAAAAGAAGGTATCACACTATGTGGCTATAAATTGCTCTGGGTGGGCTGGTTGTGTGCTTACGTACCTTTTGGGATTCTGGAAGGCTGGATAAGTCCTGGTCCATTTCTCCTATAGCAAATGAAATGAATTTACTAAGTTAGCTAGTCAGTCTTATCACTGGAAAGGACAAGTCTTCTGTTTGGAATTTTCACAGTTTTTATTCTGGAGAATCAGGAGTCTAAATGTCAAGACACCAAGATCACACTTTTTATAGATTTCTATGTGCTTCTCCAAGTATCTAAAGGTTCAAGACTGGAGAGAGGCATGTCACCCACATGTGGTCATCCAGATCTGGAGACTGATGAAGAAAGATCTGGCTTTTCTCCTGACTTCTCTGCTCAGCTTGCTTCTACCACCTCCTATCCAGACCTCAGTCAGCCTCCCTAGAAAGCACAGGAATTTTTGAGAGAAAAAATGTATACCATGCACACAACCAAGAGAACCACACAACAGCAAGGTAGGGTCTATAACGAAAACAAACCTAATTATTGACTTAGTATTTATTTCTATCTAAACCTTTAGAGAACATAGACCCACGAGGAAGCACCTGAATAGGAGTCAGGAACATGTTTGGATCCTTAGGCAATTACCACCTGTCTAGTGATTGGTTTATACATTTATACATGAGAAGGTTGTATAATGTGGGGTAGGTTTTAGGGTCAGAGTGATCTGGGTTCATATCCCAGCTCTGCCACCTATTAGTTTGAAGATGGGCAAGTCTCTTAACCTCCCTGAGCTTGGGTTCCTTATCTGTAAAGTGAGTAATGCTATTCATCTTATGGGGGTCACTATGAGAACTACAGATGGGGTGGGCCACCTATTGCAGTGGAGCCTGATGGGAACTGGGTGCTCAGTGAGTAACAGCTATGTGTAAAGGAGAAGCATCTGTCGTCCATGCCACGTCCCATCCCTTATGATTCTGTTAACACTCCAGGAAGGATAAACATGGAATCCTAATCCTGGTGGCTATTGGGACTGGCAGCTATCTTATTTAGAGTTCAGATATTAAAAACAATAGAAATAATTCATAATCATACTAGCAAACCTTCATATAACACTAACTATGTGCCAGGCACATTTCTAAGTACTTACCTTATGTTCACTAATGTAATCCTCACATTCATCGGTACAAACAAATCTACATTTTACAGGTGAGGAAACCAATGCACAGAGAGATTAATTAATTCACCGTAAGACCACATCTGACCGGTGGCAAAGTTGCAGTTAAAACTCAGGCGCGTTTGTTCCAAAGTTTATGCTCAAAACCACTACTCTACTGCATCTTGATAATAACATTGTACAACACTTTATAATCTGTATGATTTCTCCTGCAGTGTCTCCTTTGTTCCTCCCATCAATGCTACAGAGAAAACACAACAGGAAGTATTGTCCCTGCTTTACAAGGAAGAAAACTCAGGATCCAAGTGTTTCAGCCTCTCACCAAATATCACCCACCATGAGAGGGCAGAGAGATGTGTTGAACTCAGTTCTGTCTGAAATCTGTCACCAAAGCCATCTGTGTTTCTAATAAGCCACAGAAGCCTCCCTGAGGTCCCGGCTCCTCAGCCATGAGCCACTCTGGAGGTCTGTGTGTGGCTGAGACTGTTCCTCAGCAGTGCCTGTGGGACTTCAGCATGCATTAGAATCACCGGAGGGCTTGTTAAACCAACATTGCAAGACCCCACTTCCATCGTTACTGATTTAGTAGCAGTGGAGTGGCGTCAGAAAGTTTGCATTTCTAATAAATACTCAAATGATGCTGTGCTGCTGATCTGGGGGCGACATTCTGAGAACCTCTGCTCTGAGTCAGATAAGTGTCCACAAAGCGTTCAGTACAATACTTCAGTATCGGTCAAGGCCAGTGGTACACTGTGGCAGGAGCAGCCCTTCCCACTCAGAGGTGTAAGCTCTGGCGGTATCTGGAGGGACTGTCTTCCTCCAGGACTCTTCAGCCTGGAGGTGACAAAGTCTCCCCCTTTGACCAAACCTGAGTCAGGTTCCTCTGAGTCTTCTTGTAAACTAGGCCCAGACCTTGGGTTCTGTCCTTGGCCAGCTTAGTCCAGTTTTAGCAAAGAATTCTGTTGGGTCAGTTTAGCGAAAATTTCCCACCCTTGATATCTGATCAAATTTCTCACCACCACTCTCAATATCTCAATGCTCTGGACTCCCCCTAGCTTTTATTTTCTCTTAGTAATTTTCCATCCACTGAACCTCACCCTATTCCTTGGCCATAACTCCCTGCTTGTCCTTGTATCCAGAGTTGAGTCTGATCTCTCTCCCCCACCGCAAAACCCCATTGTAGAAGTTCCTCTTGAATAAAGTTTTCCTTACCATTTTAAACAAGTGTCATAAATAGTTTTTCTTTAACAGAAAGAGGGCATGAATGAATGGGAAAGAGGAGTCAGGCTGTTCCAGGCTCAATGTTGGCAAATGATTTGTGCTGATTCCTTTCAAACTGCCCCTTATAGACCCAGCTGTGTCTTAGAACTAGAGCAGAGGATCTGGCAGAACATGCAAATTAGGCAGAGATGTAGCTGACATGGAGAGTCTAACAATGTTATCTTGATGGCCCTACAATAAAATATACTCATGGGTAGAAATTTATTCTGACATGGTGTTCATTGTCTTTGCAGAGAAGCCTCTCCCTTTCCTGGCCATCACCAAGAAGTTCCTTTGTGAAGCTTTTCCCTCAAAGGGTGGAAGATCAAGGCCCCTTACTGCTCTGTTTCTGTGTTTGCCAGAAGGAAGTTCTCTGGTGCTTGATCACCTTCCCCTGGAGTTACAGCTCTCACCCTGGAGAGTCAGCTCCATTGGGAAAGCTACCTAGAAGGAAGAGGGGCACAGACAACACAGTCGTCTCCAGGCAGGGAGGAGGGCCTCCCTAGAGAGACTCAGGAGCCATCTCAGAGATACCTCGTACCTATCGAAATGGCCAACCCCAGTCAAAGTTTGGAAGGGGTTGGAAGGACCCCAGAGGTGGAAGAACCCTCAGGAGGGTAAGCCTGAATCAAGATTATGGGTCCTTCTATTCAGCAAGCATGGCTGAGATTGCTCAGTCCATTCCTAAATTGGACTTTTCTGTCCTGAGTCGCTCCACCCACTCATGTATATTAGCATTTCTAAAAAGGCACATGCTACTGCTGATGTGTCTGTCTTCTTTCACTTATTTATTTATAAACTTTAGCTGTACCTCTGGTATGGAATATAAGGCTTATCCATTGACTGTTCAATTCACTCCTTCATTCATTTCATAAAAATCTTTTGAGCTCCTACGGTTAAGTGTAGGGAGCAGACTGTAAGCTGACAAGAGCCTTGCAGCCTGCAAGGTCATTCCCATGGGAAACCTCGCCTCAACATCTTCCCAGAAAGCACAAGATAACACTAATGTAGCCACAGACATACAAACTGGCCAATACACAAAACAAAATGTTCCACTGATACCTGCTTGTTCTGCTAATACTTGTTTGTATAGACAATTATTCTAAGACTGTATAAAAACTGTGTGTGAAATAAAGACTGTGCCACTGCTCCGCCATCCATGGACGGTGGACCTCCGTCTCCGCGTCTTTTTTCAATCTCCTCGCCCTTCCCCCTCAGGCCTACCCGTCCTGGCTGCAGGCCGTGGCAATTCAGCACTGATCTAGGTATTGGAGACAAAATAATGAACAGAACAGACAAAAGCCCTGCTCTCCTGGAATAAATATCCCAGTTCATCTTTATTACCTGAGAATCTTCAAATGGTTGTCAAAGAATCCCATGTAGTTTAGCTCATTGGCTCTCTGCCCACATTACAAGGACAAACCAGGAAACAAAGTGTGACACTATATACAAATTAATGGCGTCAGGGTCACTTTACCTGGGGCAATTCCTCTTGAGACAGGCCTCAATCTCTTTATCTGTAGTGTGAGCCCTTTCAGATCTCCAGGGGCTGTGACACACCGTTAGGACAGAGCCTGCATGTATCTCACCAGACAACTTTGGAGGATAGAGTCAAGCATTTCACACTCATAAATGCAGACTACTCCTGCTCCTCTCAGCTATGGTGACAGTGGGATTAATATAGAAGACATAGCAGTAATCTGTTACCAAGCCCATCAAGCAGAAAGCACCTACTTAATTCTTGAGGTAGTTTTCAGTCACACAGCTGTCTCTCCGCAGGCCTTATTTGCACAGCTGAAATCCAAGTCATCTGTTTGTTTGGGTTGTTTTCTTTCCCTGAGGAATATTTCTGCTCTACATTGGGTTTCATGTTTAAACATTGTTTTGTTTTTTTAATCAAGACGGCTTTGAAGGAACTTATTCATCATACTAGTCTAGTCTGAGTGTTTGTCAGAATGTCTTTATAAGGCAGAAGGAAAATTTTAAACAGAGATAAAATAGAAAAAGTGTAATTTCAGAAAGAAAGGCTTATGGAATGATGCGGGGGGCGGAGAAGATAGGAAAAGAGATTCTTATATTAACAGTGGGATATAAAATGTGTTTGTACTCCTTTTTTGGTCTTTTCTACACTCCTTACTCCCAACCCAACACTGAATTCCTGGGAGGTCCAAATAGCAGTGACGGATGTTGAATGGTGGATGACACCACACAAAGACAATGTATGACAACAAAAGCCAGTCATCACACGCACCACGTAGAACAACCATGACAAAACCACGAGTAGCTCTGGGAGAAGGGAAATCTCTTTCTGGGTGAGGAATGTAGGAGATGGTATTGGTTTGGGGCAAAGATTCCTTAGAAGAGGTGTCCTTGAAGGAAGTTTGAAAGACATTTCAGTCAATACCCAATATCTATGGTATCTATGGTACATCAAGTGAGGTGCTTTCTCTTAAATAATCATGATAGGCAGTTACCAAGAACTTTACTACGTGCCACAACCTGAGCTGAATGTTTTGTTTACTATCTTAGCTGATGCTCACCACAGCCCTGAGAACCTGAAGAGAATGAGGTTCTCGGTGGTAAGGAACTTGCCTCAGTTTGGCTGGCAAATGGCAAAGTGAACCCATGTCTGTCTAACTCTGAGGTTAGTTCATTTTCCATTTAATGACACTGATCCCTGTGGAAATTAGTAGAAATCAGGCAACAGAAACAGAAGAGGGAATATATGTGTTTTCCGCAGTGAGAATGATACAGGTTAGTTAGCATGCCCCTAGGTAAACAGGGAGGTCCCTGGTGGAATAAACAAAGACAGCCATATCCTAAAACTCCAGGTTTTGAAATCATTCCTTTGCTCCAGGACATAATGTAACAAAGGCCTTGAGGTTAATCATAAAATTCCTTTTGGCCTGACAAATGGAGCTGTTCTGATAGATAAGAGTGGGTTACTTTGCTAATTCCTTGAGGATGGGCAAGCAGAACAAACCTGGTAGACAAACTTCATTAGAAGGTGCCAGTTCCCTTCAAACAGCAGCCCTTCCCCAAACAGGCAAGGGAAGGTATAAAAGTAAGAGCTTTTGCCTCAGTCACAGGGCACCCTCATTAGGGACCCCCCTCCCGCCCAGGAGCTTTGACTCTTTGCTTTCAATCAACTATCCTCTTTTTAAAACTCTTTGCCTCTCCTGAGTCCATGTTTCCATTCTTCGGTCTACACCCAGAAACTGCCGGCAGATCCAACACCATCTACATCAGTTGGGTAATCACAGGAAAAATATTCCTCCATCAAGAATAGTATATGCCAGGCAAGGACTCATAAGGAAAAATATTTGGCAAAAACAAGTTACTAAAGAACTCACTGAACAGAGAGATCATTGGGGATGAAGCTGGAAAAATGATGGGCCAATATATTATGAGTCCTGAATGCCAGAAGAGAAGTTTTGGGCTTTGTTTGGTAAGCAGTAAGAAGTCATTGATGCTGAATGAATTTATGCATAGCTTGGAGTATCTTTGCCAGAAACTGACAGTAGGATGGAACAAGGCATTCGGGCACATGAGTACAGTAGTATAGAGGCTGTGAGGCCTGTGGCCTGCACGTGCTGATGTGATACTGATTTTGCTGATTAAGTCTCTGGCAGTGGTGCTCAGACCTAAAGCTCTTTGTGGCTGCTTGGCAAAAAGGCTGGGAAGTTTCAGTGCAGTGCAGTGGCCAGGTGTTTAAAGCTCTTGGGATACAGGAACATAGAGAAATGTGGGCAAAGCAAAGAAGAGACCAGCTGCTAGAGAGTTCATTTTGCCTCCCCAATCCTCCCCTAAAACCTACCTGTGGATTTAGGAATAGTTTGAGGCCATGGGCTCGGGGATACCAGACAATAAATATCTTACACTGTCTTTTCCAGAGACTTAACTGAAGCAGATGTTGGATGTGCTTTGTGCAATTTTTTCTGACCACCTCCCTCCCCCCACTCAAAGGAGTTGTCTGTAGCCATGGGTAACAGGAATCTCTGATCTTGCTGGCCTTGCTGGTGTAGACCTTTGGCTCCCCGGTGGAGGGTGGAGGGCAGCGGAATTGCATGCTCAAGGGGATATGCTGCAGGTATGACACATCTGCCAGGGTGGCAGTGGCATTGGAGGCCCTGAGAACAGCACAGAGAGGAGCTGGCATGAGGACACATAGAAACCAGCTCTCCAGGCCCTTGCTCCCAAGGGTGAGTATCCCACAGCCTCAGATGCATCCCCTCCAGTCCCCCAGGCCTCTCCCTATGAGGCACTTAAGGGGACCCTGACCCACTCAGCAGGGGATGTCCCTGGACCATTTGAAGCCTGGATCTCAGGAGCCACCTGTTTATAAACATCTAGCAAACAATACTTAGAGGTGTCATTTGAAAGGCATTTAGCACAGATGTGGAAACTGAGGCCCAGGGGGATTAAGTAAAATTAGATTTAAATGAGCATCCAGTGTGCTTCATTATAGCAGGCCATGGGGCATCCAGAGGATTTTCATATATTCAGGGGGTTTGGCTTGTTAATTGGGCTGAGCAAGGAGGTTCAAAGGCTCTTATTTCATGTGGTCCCAGCAATAACTTATCAGGAGTTGGTTGGGCCACTTCTCTCCAAGAAGCTGCTCCGTTCACCCAGCCACCTGTCTTAGTCAGGTATAAAGCAGCTTCAAGTCACCGTGTGAGAAGGACCCTCTGCTCTGGAGTGGGGACTCAGAACAAAACACCTGGGAGTTTGCCCAGGTTCTTGGCTAATGCTCTGCTCAGGTCCCCTCACTGTGCTGTTTCTGGCCAGTGGCACAAACCTCCCTGTCTCTGGTACCATTTCTCTCTCTACCCCTCACTTGGATGCAAGAGCGAACCCCTAAAGCCTGTCTTTGCTGCTGTGCTCAGAGCCTGCAGGGGTCTGAGCAGGGCATTAGCCAAGGTTACACTGTGGAATTTATGACTATCCTATGAATATGGAATGTAGAATTGTGCAGGAATATGATACCAAGTTGCAGGGGACAGTGTGGAAAGAATCAGAGGAGTCTGGCAGTTCAGTCCAGAAGAGGGGTGTATGACCTCACCATGTTAGGAAAAATCAAGTTTGGGTACCTGGCTGTTATCTGGAAGAAGCATGGAATGAGGTAGAACTACTCTGGAAGGCCTTGGGGAATGCCCATGTCCTGCGTTCTTATGTGGGGAGAGGGACCAGAGACCCAGCATGCCACCCTGCCTGACAAGCTCTTTTCTACTCGGTAGATAACTATGGGGAAGAAGGTAACAGGCCTGGTATTTTTGACCAGCACTAGCTCTCCCCATAGTTTTTCCTCTGCCTCCCAAGCCAGCCTCCCGCTGAGTCAGCTTCCCATGGTGCTGGGTCTCAGGGACAACTGGGGTTGCTACTAAGAGCCATGCCATCTGGCTGGGGCTAAGGGGAAAGGAAATGGCAGGTAAAGCACAGCATAGCACAGAGAGTAAGATAATTGGGTGTAGGGGTCATTCAGACCTGAGATAGAGTTTACCAGCTGTGTGACCCAAGGAAAATCACTCAACCTCTCTGAGTCTCCACAAAATGAAGTTTATTGTTTCTACTTAGAGTGTTGATTAAATGAGATGCTATATACAAAGGACCCATCGTAGTGTCTGGGGCATGGTGAGTATGACGTTGTTGTTACTGCTGTACCATTCATTCTTGCTTTCTACAGGTACAGAAGCCCGATGTGTGCACTGAAGCAGATCATTAGAAAACAGCTGAGAAACACATACACACTGAGCCACGGGCTGTGGAGTAAAGGCAGTGCATGGGTGTCTGAATTGGTGGAGGCTGCCATTGAGGCCTTGTGCTCTTAGGGTTGGAGGACATGTGTACGCATTTCTGTCCCTGCCCCAGGAAGACAGGAATGAAATTCATCTCTGGTCGTTGTCTCCTGTGTCACAGTCAGAATTTGGGAGCAAGGAGGACCCAGAAGTTTAAAAATGAAAACCTGTATAAAGCACCAGCCCTTTATACCAAAATACCAAACCTGTATAAAGCACCTGGAATAATCAATAGCATTAACTTTCTTCCCTATTTCCTTTCCCCTTAAAACATCCCCCTCATTACTATGGCCTTTCCATATCTTTAGTGTTGAGATCTAGGACAGTGGAGGTCAAGATGATAGAGGGATTCATTGGGGGATTTCTGTAGCTATAAAAGATAGAGGACTATTGCCTCAAGAAAGTAAAGATCCTATCAGTGTAGTAGAGAGGAGAGGGCATGCTTTTTCTGATAACTAGCAGAAACACTTGTTCTTTCAGCATCATTTACAAGGTATATACAAGGCTGCACCTACTCAGACACATAGGAATTTAGAGACAGCTTATGTACGTATCCAAACGTCACTACCTCATTGGCTACCTATGCTCTCTGTTCTCCTGTTGTATAGATCAATTCTTGTTTTAGATCCCAGGAAGTCCAAAATCATGATTTTCCTGATCCTTCAGCCCTAGTGTAACTTGCTCAAAAAAAAAAAAACAAAAAAACACCACACCAAAACAACAACAAAAAAGCCAGCCTCTCCCTCACCAATTGACAATGCTCACGTTTCTTAGGGTTGAAGGGCAAGATGGTCCTCCTGAGGCAATACAAGAACTGTCTCGGAAGTCAAGCCATCTCACAAAGCTGAGCTCCCTTGCTGGCACCCTGCTTTACTCCCAGCAGCAGACATTTGCCTCAAGGAACGCCACAAACAGGCACTGAGTTTCTCTGTCTCTTGGCCTTTTACGGAGACATGTCCGTTCTGGAAGAGGAAAATTCTCCCTGTGATATGGGCCAAGCGAGTACACCTCCCCTCTGAAAAAGTTTTTGGTTTTCTTTCCTATAGGGGTTTTAAGTTTCCCTTTCCTAAGTTTCTTTTCCCCCAGTTTCTTAGCTGCCTAGTTCCTGATCTTAATCACCTTTCAAATCAGCTTTTTAATCTTAAACAGAAGACTGTTCCTAGCCTGAATCATAGGAAGTCCCCTGCCCCCTGCTCGAGGCCATTCCAGGCCCAGCTCCTGGGTCAACCCCACCACCTGAATGACTGGATTAACGAGAGGAGAAGGCCACAGGCCCCACCAAGCTGAGCAGAATTTCTATCACACAGCCACCTTGCGTCGATGGCTTTGGGTCCTGCTTCTTGGGCCAGCACTTTTAACTCTGTTTAACCAAAGTCTGTTTCTTCATTTAGGGGCCTTGGGGATAGAGATGATACCAGAGAGATTACCAGTTCCCACCAAAGAATCCAACAGGGCCTCCCAAGCAGATCTCAGTCTTTCAGGTGATCTCAAGACCCCTCCCTCTCATCTGCGATAGATAGGGCAAGGGTTTGTGAATCCCCAATAGGGAGGGACAGCTCTGTGCCCCTGCCCAGCAGGACGCAGATACAGAAGAAAAGACTCCTTGTCGCTCAACTTCCCACAGAGATTTTACGAGGATCACGTCTCTCAGGGGAAAACAAGGCAGGCAGTTAGAGATAGAACTTCAGGTCTGTGCATTCCTGCACAACCCCCAGAATGGGACCGCCTAAAAGACCTCCCCTCTCTGCCCCAAACTTCCCCTTTTCACTATAATTATCTACCCTTATGGGAAACAAATGGGTACAAAATACCCAACTAGATTAAACCGGTCACGCACACCTGCGCAGTAAAGGCCACAATGACCTTCATTTCACCTTGGCCTCATTATACCATCATTATAATATCATACCTATGCCCAGAAGTTCATTAATATCATTATAACAGACTGAATTCTGGGAATAACATGTGCAGTTTAAAAAGATGAGGTAATAGCCTCTTGTCCATCACAGATGTCAATCAAGCGGTTCCACTGGTGGAAAGCAACAGCCCATTCTAGGGCTAAAAAGAGATAAAAACCCCAAGTCCCCACCAGTCAGCACCTCTTGAGCCTTCTGAGCCTTGCCTTTGCTCGGGCCCGCTCCAAACCCTTTGGAGTGCACTTTCTCTTCTAATAATGGCCCTTGAGCCACTGTTTTCTGCTCAGGCCCACCTCTAGCTCTTTGAGTGTCCTTTTCCTTCGAATAAACTGGCCTTTCACTGCTTTACCCTGGTATCTCATTCAATTCACTGCTCAAGAGGCCAAGAACCTGGACACAGAACCGAGAACGGCCCCCTTTCCGGTAACACCTGCCCCTGAGGGGCTTCCAGATCTCAGCATCCTTGGGAAGCAGGATGCTCCGCAAACTCAGCTCAGCAACCTTACCCTTCTCACACTGAGAACAGAGGAAGTGTGGGGACAGAGCCAGGAGTGCAGTTTCCAGGCTCTCGGCCTCACGTGGAAAGGTGCTGTCGTGCGGGGCGGCCTGTGGGGTCTCTGCTCCCGCTCCCCATACAAGAACGCAGGATATGGTGAGGCCAAAAAGGAACACACAAGGAGCCATAGATAGGGGAGTCATACCACTATATTCTCTCTGGCGGCACTATACTCTCACTGGAGGCTGGATTCACACTGTCCGCAAACCGCCATCCACGTTTGCCAGCCCAGCTGCCATCTCCTTGCTAGTCCCATTCTTTCTCTTCTTCTCTCTCTCCCTTCTCCCTCTGCTAGCACAGCCACAGCAGTTATATTAGTGGCCAATGGCTCACTGGTTACAGCTGACGGCCAACTAGCCACAGCTGATGGCCATGCAATCACAGTTGGCCATTTACTACCTGAGCCAGCACCTGTCTATGTGAGGCCGAGAGCCTGGAAACTACTCTCTGGGGCTCCGCCCCCACAGGTGCTCACTCGGGTAGTAAATGGCCATCAACTGTGATTGGATGGCCATCAGCTGTGGCTAGTTGGCCGTCAGCTGTAACCAGTGAGCCATTGGCCACTAATATAACTGTCATGGCTACGTTAGCAGAAAATGGGGGCTAGCAAGAAGATGGTGGCTGAGCTAGCAAGAGCAGATTGTAGTTAGCACGGCGGATTGCAGCTAGCAAGTGAGGGTGGTTGACAGAGAGAAGTGGAAGGTGGGTTGTGGATAGTGTGGCTCCTGCTTCCTGTGTCTTGACCAGCTGCCAGCGAGAATATGGTAGTATGACTCCCTTACGTATGGCTCCGTGGGTGTTCCTTTTTGGCCTCACCATATCCTGTGTTCTTATGTGGGGAGTGGGACCAGAGACCCCGCATGACACCCTGCATGACAGGTAGCTTTCTCTCACTGGAGTTGTCTTCTCAGGTCTCTGAACCCTGAGCAGAATGGGGGAGCTTTCCAGCTGCTCTGGAAAAACAGAAGGAATGGAGGGAGCATGGTTTAACTAGTCCCTGGCTTGTGGAAACTGTCCTGGAATCCCTAATCAGATGACTCCTGCACTCGCAGCTGAGCCTCCTCTACTGGAGTCCTGGGATTTTCTGGCCTTCTCCTTCCTGGCTGTGCCACTCACTCAGTCTGCTATCCCAGGAACACCCTGTGGGTAACATCTGAATGGCATCTTACAATTGACAAAGTACATGCACTGGTGTTATGTCTGAATCCTCACATCTTCAGCATCCTTCCCTTTTGAAACGCTCTCCTCCTTATGATTCTGGCATACCACACTATCCACTGGCATTTCTTTTCAGTCTCTTTTTGTCAGTTCTCCATTCTCTGTCCCTTTTCTCTGTGAAGATTTCCACAGCTCTGTTCTTTTGCATGACAAACAACACATCCGTATCTTCAGCCCTTTGTTCCTGAACTCTAGGTTCATGTATCCATCTAACTTCCCCTCTTCTGCAAGCATCTCAAATTGAGCAGGTCCAGGCAAAATTGTTGATTCCTCACGTCCAAAAACTGGTTTTCTCAGGTCTTCCTCAATTCTGTAAATGGCACTATTGTCCACACATCCTTAACCAAAAGCCTAGGAGAGATCCTTGGTTTCTCTCTTTCCCTCACAATGAGACAGGATAGTTAGCATGTGCCTAGGTAGACAGGGAGGTCCCTGGTTGAATAAACAAAGACAACTATATCCTAAAACTCCAGGTTTTGAAATCACTCCTTCGCTCCAGGACATAATGTAACAAGGCCTGAGGTTAATCATAAAATTCCTTTTGGCCTGACAAATGGAGCAGATCTGATAGATAAGAGTGGGTTACTTTGCTAATTCCTTCAGGATGGGCAAGCAGAACAAACCGGTAGACAAATTTCATTAGAAGGCGCCAGTTCCCTTCTTCAAACAGCTCCCCTTCCCCAAGCAGGCAAGGGAAGGTATAAAAGTAAGAGCTTTTGTCTCAGTCACAGGCCACCCCCATTCGGGACCCCCTCCCACTCGGGAGCTCTGACCCTTTGCGTTCAATAAACTATCCTCTTTTTAAAACTCTTTGCCTCTCCTGAGTCCATGTTTCCATTCTTCGGTCTCAGGAGACACGATCTCGGTCCACACCCAGAAACTGCCGGCAGATCCAACATCATCTATATCATTTGGGGACTCCCCGGAAAAATATTCTTCCATCAACAACAGTGGTATAGTTCATAAGTAAATCCTCTTGACTCAACAGTAGAAATCTTTCCCTAATCCAACCATTTCCCCCATCTCCACTGTGGTCAGTCTCATTCAACCTACCATCATTTATTGCCTGGACAAGACAATAACCTCTTTAACTAGCTTCCCTCCCTTTCCCTTCAAAATAAAAATCTGTTACTCACTCAGGAGCCAGAGTGACTTTCTGAAGTGTAAATGAGATCACAACACTCCATTACACATGAGTAGACTTCTGCAGACACCCTAACAGCTGAAGCCCCCTGAGTCCCCTAGCTCAGCTGCACACCTCTCACTATGTCACAGCACACTCTCATTCTCACTGTCCCTATGTCTCACAGGCTTGTACTTGCTGTTCCTCTGTCTGAAGTCTTCTACACAGGTCTGTACATGGCTGTTCTTTCCTATCACTGAGGCTTCAGCAGGAATATCATTACCTCTCTCTCTCTCTCTCATTACCTTTCTTGGATTACTTCATAGCACTTATCACTTTCTGAAATTGGTTTACTAATTTTATGAATGTATGTATGTATGTATGTATGTATGTATGTATGTATCTGTTTTCCTGACAGTAAATTGCAATAATATATTTTCTGATCTACCCCAGTGACTCAGAGAAGACACTCAGTAAATGCTGATTGAATAAATTAACAGATGGATGGATGAGCAATGCAATAATTATTGTTTGAATGCCTATTTTTAAAAATTCTGGTAAAATATGTAAAAAATAAAATATCCTTTTAACAAGTTTTAAGTGTACAGTTCAGTAGCATTAAACAAATTCTCATTGTTACACAACCACTATGACCTTCCATCTCCAAAACTTCATCTTCGCAAACTGAATATCCATACCCATTAAACAATAAAACTCCTTACTCTGCTGTGGGGGCAGAGCCCCAGAAAGTAGTTTCCAGGCTCTCGGCCTCACATAGACAGGTGCTGGCTCAGGTAGTAAATGGCCAACTGTGATTGGATGGCCATCAGCTGTGGCTAGTTGGCCGTCAGCTGTAACCAGTGAGCCATTGGCCACTAATATAACTGCTGTGGCTACGCTAGAGGAAAAGAGAAGAGAGAGAGGATGGGGGGCTAGCAAGAAGATGGCGGCTGGGCTGGCAAGCGTGGATGGCGGTTTGCGGACAGTGTGGATCCAGCCTCCATTGAGAGTATAGTGCCGCCAGAGAGAATATATTGGTATGACTCCCCTACCTATGGTTCCGTGGGTGTTCCTTTTTGGCCTCACCATATCCTGCGTTCTTGTATGGGGAGCGGGAGCAGAGACCCCGCAGGCCGTCCCGCACGACAAATGGCGCAGCGAGCAGGGTCTCCCGCACGACATCTGCTCTCCCCCCTGTACCTGGCAACCACTATTCCACTTTCTGTCTTTATGAATTTGACTATTCTAGCTATCTCATATACGATGAATCATACAATCTTCGCCCTTTTGTGACTGGCTTATTTCACTTAGAATGGTTTCAAGGCTCATCCATGTTGTAGAATAACATCACATTGTATGTATAAACCACAGTTTGTTTATACAGTCATCTGTTCATAGACACTCAGGTGGCGTCCACTTTTTGGCTATTGTGAATAATGGTGCTATGAACGTCTACAGGTGTAAAAAACATCTGTTTGAATTTCTGTTTTCAATTATTTTGGGTTGTATCCAGAAGAGGAATTGACAAATTATGTGGTAATCCTAAATTTAGTTTTTTGAGGAACTGCCATACCATTTTCCATAGGGGTGACACCAGTTTTAATTTCCAACAGCAATGTTCAGGGTTCTAGTTTTCCCACATCCTTATAAACACTTGTTATTTTCTGTTTGTTTTACAATACCTACTTTAATAGGTATGAAGTGGTATCTTTTGTGTTTTGATTAGCAATTCCATAATAATTGGTGATGTTAAGCAGTTTTTCATGTGCTTATTGACCATTTGTATCTTATTTTTTTGAGAAATGTCTATTCAATCCTTTGCCTATTTTTTAATCAGGCCATCTGCTTTTGTTGTTGTTCAGTTATAGGAATTCTTTATATATTCAGATAACACTAAAGTTTTTAATTTTGATGAAGTTTAATATATCTGTTTTTGTTTTTTTCTTTTGTTGTCTGTGCCTCTGGTCATATTCAAGAAATCATTGCCAAATTCAATGTCATGAAGATTTTACTCCATGGTTTAAGTGTTTTATAGTTTTAGGTCTTATGTTTAGGTCTTTAATCAATTTTAAGTTAATTTTTGTAAATGGTATAAGGTACGGATCCAGCTTCATTCTTTTGCATGTGAATATCCTGTTTTCCCATCACCAATGTTGGAGCGGCTGTTCTTTCTCTATTAAATGGGCTTGGCATCCCTGTCCAACACCATTTCATCATCTATGCAAAAGCTTATTTTTCAGTCTCTATTTATTCTGTTGGCTTCTATGTCTGTCTTTACGTCAGTACCACACTGTTTTGATTACTGTAGCTTTGTGGTTAAATTTTAAATCAGTAATTGTAAGACTTCCAATTTTATTTTATTTTCCCAAGATTTTTTGGCTATTCAGAGTTCCATGAAATTTAATATGAATTTTAGTATGGGTTTTTATATTTTTGCAAAGAAAATATTATTGGGATTTTGTTAAAAATTGCACTGAATCTGTAAATCACTTTAGTAGTAATGTGATATTAACAGTATTAAGTCTTTCAACCTATGAACTCAGTTGTCTGCCCATTTGATTGTCATTTTAAATTTCTTTCAGCAAAGTTTTAGAGTTTTTGGTGTATGAGTCTTTCGTTTCTTTAGATAAATGTATTCCCAATTATTTTAATTTCATTTTTGAATTGTTCATTGTTAGTGTGTAAAATGTAAGTAATTTTTGCATGCTGATATTGTATTATGCAAAATTGCTGACTATGTTTATTAATTCTAACATATTATTGGTAAAATCATTAAGGATTCCCTACATGCAAGATTATATTGTCTTCAAACAAAAATAATTTTACTTCTTCCTTTCCAATTTGGATTCCCCCCCCCCATTTGCTCTGCCTAGGCTATGTTGAATAGGGGTAGTGAAAGTGGGTATCCATTTCTTCTTCCTGATTTTAGAGAAATAGTTTTCAGTTTTTCACCATTGAGTATGATATTCACTGTTGGTTTTTCATATATGATCTTTATTGTGTCAAGGTAGTCTCATTCTACTCCTCAATTATTGACTGTTTTTATAATGAAAGGGTATTGAATTTTGTCAAATGTTTTTCTGCATTTTCTGCAATCACTGAAGTGATTGTGGGGGAAGGATCCAAGATGGTAGAACAGATAAATGCTGTGCTTGCCTCCTCCCATGGCCACAACAAAATTAAAACTAAATTACAGAACACTCAACTTGGAGAACCATCAAAATGCTAGCTGAACAGAAGTCCTATAACTAAGGATATAAAGAAGAGGCCACATGGAGACTGCCAGAAGGGATGGATATGAAGAATGGGTGGCTCCACACATGCATGTGGTGGTTGAGAATCGGGAGGGATATCTTGGTCATGGAGGTCCCCCCATAGGAGCAATGGACCCCAGCCCACATTTGGTTCCCCAGCCCAGAGTACCAGTGCCAGCAAGAGGGTCCCCCCAATATTTGGCTGTGAAAAACAGTGGGAATTCTGACCATCTCAGTGAGACAGAAGCCTGCGGGAAACCCAGATGTCCTCTTATTAAAGGGCCTGCGCACAGACTCACTGGCTTGTAGGCACTCACCCTGGGCTATGGCAGAGAGATAATGACTCAGGAGGAGTCAGAGACATAGAGGGAGAAACTAAATTGAGTGGCTTCAAGGCAAGGACTGAAGGAACAATCACCAATTTCCCTGTGTAGAATACTTCTCTTGTACAGCCATCAGGTGGGAACCATTTTTCTTGTATTGAGCCCTCCCACACATGGCCAAATCTGATTCTGTGTTGGTTTGGTGAGTTCCACTTGCTCCACCCTGGTGACTCCCTAGGGCCCTGGCCCACCCAACTCACACACCGCCGGAGGCACGTTCTCGACAAGCAACAAACCCCTGCCTGTTTTGCACTTTTTCTTACACAACTCTCAGGGATTCATGGGTCCCAGGTGGGGACGAAGCTGGCCTTAGTGTGCTGTGAAACTTTTGCTGAACCTTATGGTAGCCAGCAGGTGGTAGCAGGCCTTGGGTGCCCAGGGCTTTTTGTGGAACTACCCCAGGCCCAGTATTTGTGGCAGCTGTCCAAGGTTCACAGCATGGCCTCTCCAATGTGCCTTCAGGTCCAGCACAGGAAGCTGATGTAAATGATGTTAGATCTGCCGACAGTTTCTGGGTGTGGGCCGGGACCGTGTCTCATGAAGCTGAAGAATGGACACACAGACCAGGGAGAGGCAAAAGGTTTTAAAAAGAGGATAGTTTATTAGAGGCAGGAGAAGAAGTTGCAGATCCCGAGCAGGAGAGGGTACCCAAAACTGGGAAGCCCACTAGCTAAGGCAAAAGGCTTTTACTTTTATACTTTCCCCTGCCTGCTTAGGGAAGGAGGCTGGAGACTTCTAATGGAATTCATCTATTAGGTTTGTCCTGTTTGCTCATCCTGAAGGGATTAATGAGCCAAGCCATTCCTATCTATCAGATCTGCTCCTTTGTCCAGCCAGAAGGGATTTGAGATTATCTATTAACCTCAAGGTATGTTCTCATGTCTCTGTCCTGGAGTGAAGGAGACATTCTAGGACCTAGAGTTTCAGGACATGGCTGCTTTTTTGTTTATTCCATCAGGGACCCCCTGTCTACCTAACAATCATACTAACTAACCTGTCTCAAAGTGACCCACCAAAGATCACTTTGTACCTCCTACCAGGTAGTGCTTGGCCTATCACAGGCACTGTCTGACCTGGGCCTGCACCAGAGCCCTTCCCAAGAGTTCTCAGAACCAATATACTTGGAGGTTGGCTTCAGACCACATCAGAACACCACCCAATTAGCACCATAAAAGGCAAACCCAAAGGGCAGTCTCAGCAGGCACCAGAGTCCACTGGGGTGAGTCTCACTCCATGGAATATGCTGCCCCGCAGAGCAAAACCACACAGCTAGTCAGCCTGAGGATCAACCCCACCCATTTGATGTGCCAATATAAATCAAGGCTCAACTGTAACAGGAGGGCACACACAACCCACACAGGGGACGCTCCTGGAGCAACTGGCTCCCGTGACCAGGGAGCCTGCACCACTGGGCTCCACAGGACACTTACAAAATAATTCCACCCAACCAAGACTGGGAGTTATAGCAGATCTACCTAATACATAGAAACAAACACAACGAAGCAGCCAAAATGTCCCAAATAAAAAGACAGGACAAAACTCCAGAAAAAGAACTAAATTAAATAGAGTCAGGCAACCTACCAGAGTTCAAAACACTGGTTATAAAGATGCTCAATGAACTTAAGGGAAAAATATATGAACTCAGTGAGAACTTCAACAAAGAGATAGTAAGCATAAAAAGGGACATAGTAACCATATAAATGAACCACTCAGAAAAGAAGAAAACAATAAGAGAAATGAAGAATGCAATAGAAAGCATCATCAAGAGCAGACTACATGAAGCAGAGGATGGAAATGGCGATTTGGAAGACAAGGTAGCAGAAAACACCCAATTGGAATATCAAAATGAAAAGAGAATCAAAAGCAATGAGGATAGTTTAAGAGACATCTGGGACAACATCAAATGTAACATTTGTTTTGGAGGGATACCAGAAGGAGAAAAGAGAAAGCAAGGGACTGAGAACATATTTGAAGAAATAATGACTGAAAACTTTCCAAACCTGTCAAAGAAAATAGACAAACAAATTTAGGAAGCATAGAGAGTCTCAAACAAGATGAAACTAAACAGGCCCACACTAAGACACATTAATTTAAAATGCCAACGATTAAAGACAAAGAGAGAACAGTGTTTTCGTTTTGTTTTAATTAAAGTTTACTGGGGTGACAATGGTTAGTGAAGTTACATAGATTTCAGGTGAACAATTCTGTATTACATCATCTATATATCACACTGTGTATTCACCACCCAGATTCAGTTCTCCTTCCATCACCATATATTTGAACCCATTTACCCTCATCTACCATCCCCTCCCCACATACCCTCTGGTAAACACTAAACTATTGTCTATGTCTATGAGTTTTTTTCTTTGTTTGTTTGTCTTGTTCTTTTGTTGCTTTCAGTTTTCATATCCCACATATCAGTAAAATCATAGGGGCTAATATCCAAACTGTATAAGGAACTCATACAACTCAACAACAATAAAAAAACAAAAAATCCAATTAAAAAACAGGCAGAGGAACTGAATGGACATTTCTCCAAAGAGGACATACAGAAAGCTATACACAGATGAAAAGATGCTCAACATTACTAATCATCAGAGAAATGCAAATGAAAATCACAATGAGATATTACCTCACACATGTCAGGATAGCTATCATCAATAAATTAACAAACAAGTGTTGGCAAGTTGTGGGGGAAGGGAACCCCCGTGCATCCTCGTTGGTGGCATTGCAAATCTGCAGCCACTATGGTAAAAGGTTTGGAGGTTTCTCAAAAAAGTAAAAGTAGAACTTACTTATTATCAAGCAATTCCACTGCTGGGTATTTACTCAAAGAAATCCATAAGACCAATTCTAAAAGACATATACACTCCTCTATTCATTGCAGTAGCATTTACAATAGTCAATATAGGGAAGCAACCCACACGTCTGTCAATAGATGACTGGATATAGAAGAAGTGTTACATATGTACTATATTATTCGGCAATAAAGAAGAATGAAATCTTACCATTTGTGACAACATGGGTTGATCTAGCAGGTACTATGATAAGTCAGACTGAGAAAGACAAATACCATATAATCTCACTTACATGTGGAATCTAAAGAACAAAATAAATGAACAAAACAGAAACAGACTCTTAGATGTAGAGAACAAACTGATGCTTGTCAGAGGGGAAGTGAGTTGGGGTGTTCATGAAAAAGGTGAAGGGATTAAAAAATACAAATTGGTAGTTACAAAATAGTCATGGGGATGTAAAGTATAGCACAGAGTACATAGTCAATAATGTTGCAACAATTATGTATAGCGCCAGGTGAGTACTAGACTAATCGGAGTATCACGGCATAAATTCTAGAAATGTCAACCACTACAGGGATATAGGCGACTGTATCTTCTATTTCTGAAATTTAAACATCTAATATAATTCGATTTGACAGTGGTTTGGCTTGGGACTTTTTGAAAGTTTTTTTCTTTCCTTTCTTTGCTTCCCTCTCCTCCCCGCAAACGTTGATGACTCTGTTGGTTTACTGTGCATTAAATTTGTATACCAATTCCAATGATTTTGTTTATTTCAGACCAGTGTGCACACCTGGCCCAGTAACTTGAGAGAGTTGTTGTTGTTTTTTTGTTGTTTTTTTTGCATCTGTATGGGATTCAGTACTGACCCTGGTGCAGAATAGCCTCTAGGAAGCACCTTTTCCTGAAGTTGCCTAGCCAACTTCTCTTTCCATTGTTTTGCACCTCCTTGCATGTCTATAAAACCTTTTGGCAGTATTGAAAGAGAAAGGCAGTCTTTGTGACAGGGAGTCCACTGTCTTCCTTTAATTCTGGCATTTTGGAATAAAACCTACTTTTCTTTTCACCAAACTTAGGGCCTCTTGAGTTTTGGCTTTCATGTGACAAGCAGCTGGACATTTTCCACTGTGACATTATGCTGTATACCTGAAACTAATATAAGATAATATTGAATGTCATCTGTTACTGAAAAAATAATTTAAAAAAATAAAATGAAAAATTGAAGTGGTCATGTGTTTTCTTCCTTCACTCTGTTAATATGATATGTCACATTGAGTGATTTTTATCCTTGCATTTCTGGAATAAACCCCATGTGGTCATGATATATAATCCTCTTAATATGATGTTGAATTTTGTTTGATTATATTTTGTTGAGGATTTTTGCATCAATATTTATAATGGGTATTGTTCTGTTTTTGTTTTTTTTTCCCGTGATTGTCTTTGGCTTTAGTATTTCGTTAATATTGGCCTCGTAGAATGAATTTGGAAGTATTTTCTCCTCTTCAATCATTGAAAAGGTTTATTTGGTTCTAGGCTTCTCTTTGTTGGGAGATTTTCTATTGCTGATTCAATTTTCTTACTGATTGTAGATCTATTTAGATTTTCTCTCTCTTCATGATTAAGTCTAGATAGGTTTTTTATTTCTGGGATTTTTTTCCATTTCACCCATGTTATTCAATATTTTCTCATATAATTGTTTGTAGTATACTTTTATAATTAATTTTATTTAGGTAATATTGCTACTGATGTCTCCACTGTCATTTCTGATCTTGTTATTTGAGTCTTTCTCTCTCTCTCTCTCTCTCTCTCTCTCTCTCTCTCTCTCTCTCTCCCTCTCTCTCTCTCTCTCTCTCTCTCTCTCTCTCTCTCTCTCTTTCTCTGAATCTAGCTAAAGATTTGTCAATTTGTTGATATTTTTTGAAGAACAAACTCTTGGTTTTATTGATTTACCTATTTTTTATTGTCTGTTTTATTTATGTCTGCACTAATCTTTATAGTTTGTTCATCTTTTTCTAGTTCCATAAAATGTAAAATTGTGTTGTTCATTTGAGAACTTTGCTATTTTTTTAATGTATACATTTACAACTATAAATTTCCTTGTTGGCACTACGTTTGCTGCATCCCATAAGTTTTGGAATGTTGTGGGGTTTTTCTGTTTTGTTTTGTTTTTAAAGATTTTTATTGGGGAAGGGGAACAAGACTTTATTGGGGAACAGTGTGTACTTCCGGGACTTTTCCATGTCAAGTTGTTGTCCTTTCAATCTTAATTGTGGAAGGCGCAGCTCAGCTCCAGGTCCAGTTGTTGTTGTGAGTTGCAGGGGGTGCAGCCCACTCCCACTAACCTTGTGGTTGAAAGTACAGGCTCCAACCAACTGAGCCATCCGGGAGCTCAGCAGCAGCTCAGCTCAAGATGTCATGTACAATCTTAGTTGTGGGGGGAGGAGAGGGATGCAGCCCACCATCCCTTGCAGGATGGAGGAGTCAAACCGGCAACCTTGTGGTTGAGAGCCCGCGCTCCAACCAACTGAGCCATTTGGCCACCCGGGAGCTGAGTGGTAGCTCATTGACTTCATAATAGTTGTGGAGGGCGCAGCTCGTGGGCCCATGTGGGAATCGAACTGGCAGCCCCATTGCCCAGAGCTCGCATTCTAAATGGTTGAGCCACCCGTCTGCCCTGTGATGTGTTTCAATTTTCATTTATCTCAGAATATTTTTAGCTTTCCCTTGTGGAAAGCTACTTTTTTGACTCATTCATTACTTCAGAGTGTTGTTTAATTTCTACATATTTGAAAATTTTCAAGTTTTCCATCAATTTTTGATTGCTACTTTCATTCCATTGTAATCAGAAAATATGTTTTGTATAATTTCAAAATTTTTCAAATTTATCAGACTTGTTTTGTGGCTTAACATATGGTTTATCCTGGAGAATGTTACATATGCACCTGAGATAAATGTATATTTTACTGTTGTTGGGTAGAATATTCTGCATATACCTGTTGGGCTCAATTTATAGTGTTGTTCAAGTCTTTATTTCTTACTGATCTTCTCTCAAGTTGCTCTATTATTGAAGGTAGGGTATTAAATGTTCCTATTGTTACTTGTCTACCTCTTCCTTCAATTAAATGTTTGCTTCATATATTTAAAAGCATTCATGTTTGGTGCATATATGTTTAAAATTATTATATCCTCTTGGTGAACTGATTGTTTTATTTTTCTTTTATTTGAAAGACTTCAAGTCTTTTCTGATGTTAATATAGCCACCTCTGCTCTCTTTTGCTTACTATATTCATGGATTAAATTTTTACATTTTATATCTTTTCACTTCCAAGGTATATGAGTTCTTAGAGCTAAAGTGAGTTTGTTGTAAACGGACTATAGTTACACCCTGTTATTTTTTCACAGTATCAATCTATGATCTTTCTTTTGGTAGTGTATTAGTCAACATTTACCAGAAAAAGAAACAGAACCAATAGGATACACACACACACACACACACACACACACACACACACACACACACAGGGTGCCAAAAAAACGTATACACATTTTAAAAAAGGAAAGTTGTCTTAAAATTGTAATACTCAATATATACCGATAACAAAAGATGAATACAAATCACGTCTGACTTCTGCAATTATAAGAGGTGCTCAAAGTAGTTACCATCAGTGTAATTTTAATAGTTTTTCTTTTCTTAAAATGTGTATACATTTTTTGGCACACTTTGTACGTATGTGTGTGTATATATATATATATATGTATACATGTATAGATATACATATATATATATATATATAAAGGGAGTCTGGAATTCTAGAATTTCCTAATCTATTATCTTGCTATCTTGCTGGCATCACTCCTGGCATACCTATTTTTGAAATGACAAACATGAGAACCAGAAAAGCTGCTAAGTCCCAGAACTGTGAATAAAACTAATGAATTTGAATTCCTAGTCTAGTGTTTCTTTTTCTACACTAGAAAACTTAAAGCTGTATTTGTAATAATCAAAGTAATAAAATGTTTGTGCAAATAGCACATTAAATTTTATAAATTAGTTTTGTTTCCTTATACAATATTTAGAGGTCCTATGTAGGACAGTTGGGGATAAATTATCCCATTTACTGAATAAAGAGTCTGATGCTCTATTGGGTAGTGATTTGCCCAAGGTTATATGTAATTTAGTGGGGTCATCATTACTCCATGTGATCTTTCTGGCCTTTGTGCCACACTTTCAGAAGTTGGGCAGGTGCAGGATGGGGAGACAGGCACACATCAGGGAGGGACATAAAGGGCTCAGGATTTACCCACCTACTTAGACCAGGATGCATTTTCTTGGCTTGGCAAAGGGATGGGTAAGATTCTTGCACTGGAAGGCAGCAGGCTGTGGGTGATGATCTGCCCCAGAAGAGAGACAGAGTTGTGGGAAGACCAAGAGCCTGGATACCAGGGCATGTCTGTGACTGGAGCAAACCCCAGCCTCTCTGCACCTTGGTTTCCAATCTCTGAAGTGAGGCCTTGACACCATTTCCTGTTCCAAGCTACTGACCTGGCCCTCTTACTCCTCCCCACTTCCCTGCAGGGACAGCTTGAAGTCTTCCCTGTACCTAGGTTAGCACCTTGGCCAGAACACCCCTGTGCCTGCCTCCCTGGTGACAGAGGCTTCCCTGACCAATGATCTGTGTTGGGGAGATGCGTCTGCATAAGACAGCTCACCTGTGGCTGCTGCTTTTCTTCTCTTTGGTTGAAACCTGTCCTGGGAGGTTTTATCAGGACTTGTACTCCTTTTTCTATAGACACCCTTGATCCTCAGGATAGTAATCTGGTCGCTACCCTCTTCTAAGTCAACACTTTCTGTCTCTCTGAGATGTCCTGGGAGACCTCTCTGGTTTCTGGCCCTCCCATCTGAGAGGGTCCCAGCACCATTGTGTGAACCTACAGTTGTGTACACTGTGCAGTTCACAACCATAGGGGGATATAGTCTCCGTGTCATGCAGGGAATGACGCTCCCTAGGGCTGGGCTCTGAAAACCTGCACAGCTCTGCTCTGTAATGCTGGGGCACTGGGATCCTCTCTTATGGGCTGGGGTTGGTGAAGTGGTACCCTTATCCCTGGATACACCTGTGACCTGCGTGTGGCCACCAGGTGAACAGGGAGCAGCTAATTGTGTATTCTCTAAAGCTAAGTTTGTTAGTTGTGGAAAACAGAGAATAGGATATATAAATGACACTATCAACAGTGATTACTCATAAAAAATAGTGAAACAATTCTCTAGTTAGTAATTATTAAAGATAATGGTGTACAAGTTAGATCAAGATAAAAATAAAATATGAATTTTGATCTACAGTAAAATGATTTCTCACCACTATAGTCTGGTTTGCATAGTAAAGTACAAATGCACCTGTAACATGATTTTGGAAGTAGAAAGGTGCCTATAGAGCCCTGAGTGAAGTGATATGAAGCTCCACTGGTATGAAGAACCTTTATAAGCAATTTCCTCAGTCCTTTCAGAAGAGACCTTTAACTACGTGCTTTCAGCTTGTCAAAGTTGATGCACTGAGCTATGTTCTCAGGGCTTCCAATTACGTCTTGCATCCCCCTCCACTCCCTCAAATGTATTTTTCTTTTATTTGCATAAATAAAAATTGTCTCTCAGATCCATGAAGTTTCAAGCAGAAAGATAATGAAATTGTCAATACTTACCCTTCAATCCACCTATGCTCCTGGCTTAGACATAGACAGTGCAATGAATCCCAGTTTTGTTTTGTTTTTTTAATCAAAAGGGTTTCCTGTCTTAAAATTAAGAGCATTCTGGGGAGATAGAGAACTGAGTAGGTGGAGCACAGGGATTATTCTCAGGGCAATGAAACTATTCTGTATGATATTTAAGGGTGCATATAAGATACTATGTATTTCTCAGAATCCATACACTGTAGAACACAAAAAATGAACCCTAATGTAAATTATGGATTTTAGTTAATAATAATGCACCAGGATTGTTTTTTAATTGTAACAAATAAATCCACTAATACAAGATGTTAATAATAGGGAAACTGAGAGTATGGGGTATTTGAGAACTCTGCTTAATTTTCTGTAAACCTAAAATTGCTCCAAGAAATAAAGTCTATTAAGTCAGCATTTGTTATACCATAAAACAGTGCAATTTTCTTAAACAAACAAATAAATAACCTCTTAATTAAAATCACTGAGTATTCAATTTTCCATCAATTAAAAAATTCTAATGATATCAGATGATCTTTCTTTGATTAAATTTGCCGAATCAAATGCTTTGAAAGAGGATTGGCCTTTTCCAAATAACTATATATTAAATCAATTAGTGTGCACACATAGAGACCCACACAGACACACTCATACACAGGGTTCTAAACCAAAGCTGTATACTACCCTACATGCTTTCTGCCTGTCTTAATCCCATTGTGCCCCTTCTCTAGTATATGGGAATGGTTGGTAGACCTCTTGGCTTCCAATGTCAGTTCACTAAAGTGCTGCTGGGTGCAGGGACCTTGACCACGCACTTAAGAACTCCACAGCCCCAAGGGTGAACAGCAGGCCGTGGAGATGGCAATGGCACAATCACAAAGAAGTATTGTGTCAGGAATATTGAGTTTATCTCTATCTTCACTAATAAAAAAAGGAGCTACGTGTGCACAGCACCTAAAGATGAGGTTAGTGGTCCTCAACTTTAACTTGTGTCAGGATTACCTGGGGAGTTTACTAAATGTAGAAATCCTTGGTTCAAGATTCTGATTCGGGAGGTCAGGATAAGATATTGATTTCTATATTAAAGAAAAACAAATATTTCATAAATGATTTAGATGTTCAGGAAAAATTTATAAATCACTAAAATAGATCATGATAAGGATATAGGATATGTCCTCTGGAATATGAGAGAGAACACATAGAGATGCTGTATGTGAGTCTTTCCCTCACTGATGTTAATGTGAGACCTTCGTTCCCTCAGCACGTCCAGCCTCTCACACTGATCCCAGAACCTCTCAGTGTCGGGGGCTCTGTCACCCATCTGTTTCCAGGGTGATAGATGTCACCCAAGAGAAAAAGAAATCTCCTACCTTCCTTTCTGAGTTTGACTTCTAAAGATTGGATTTTTTTTCAAAGGCTCATTCCTCGAATACCAGTTTTGAGACATAGGACAGTGGATTTGAGAGGGTTAGGTAGGGGAGAAGGGATCCTTTCACACTAAATTTCATAGGGCTGCTCTCCCTTGTGTAACAAGCAATGGCCTGGAGATAAGCAGCCTGTGCGTACAGCTATGCACATGCATGTACACAAATACACATAATGTACCAGCATACACACCTGTGCACACATATGCATGTGTACATGACCACATGCACCACACACTCACTCCCATGCATTTACACAATGCACACACATACACATGCACAGACCCATAGGCACTCCCACGAACCCAGACACACGTGCACCCCCACCCCCACCCCCCACACAACTGCAAGAAGAAAGGGATGTGATCAGAACAGAGAACTGCAATTGCACCAGTCAGACCCCATGGTATAGCTCTTGTACTGGTCTCCAAGGTGACTGCAGCCCTATGGAATCTGTGACCTTGGGAAGGCTGACCCTAATGGTGGGTCAGGATGAGCTAATGGTATTCAGGCTTTTGGTTGGAAGAGCCTTCCTTGCCTGGTCTCAGGATTGCTGCTCCTTAGAGACTAGGAATGGGGCAGTTAGGTGCCTCCTTTACTGGCTGCCTAAGAACATGCAGTGCTTCTCTGCCCAAGTTAACTCAGTCATGAAAAAGAATGTGAGAAAAGGGCAATGAAAAAGAAAGTTCCATGTCAGAATCAGGAAGAAACGCCATTGCCGCCATCAGAGAAATGACTGCTCTCAGTTTCACGCTCCACACTCCTAGCACAGTTGAGTGACTTTGATTTTAACTCTTTCACTCATGAGTTCTCTTTTCCATGACATCGTTTCCCATCCATGAGCAAGATTCTTCCATTAGAATCAAGTATATTTCGACAAGGATGCTATAATGTTGCAGACTAAATCCCATCCCTTAAAATACTTCCGCCCGGGCTGACGGGTGACTCAGTTGGTTAGAGTGCGAGCTCTGGGCAGAGGGCTGATGGTTCGATTCCCACATGGGCCCATGAGCTGTGCTCGCCACAACTAGAATGAAGTCAACAAGCTGCCGCTCAGCTCCCAGGTGGCCAGATGGCTCAGTTAGTTGGAGCACGGGCTCTCAACCACAAGTTTGCCGGTTCAACTCCTCGACTCCCACACGGGATGGTGGGCTGTGCCCCCTGCAACTAGCAACAGCAACTGGACCTGGAGCTGAGCTGCGCCCTCCACAACTAAGATTGAAAGGACAACTTGACTTGGAAAAGGCCCGAAAGTACACACTGTTCCCCAATAAAGTCCTATTCCCCTTCCCCAATAAAATTAAAAAAAAAAAAAATACTTCCGCCTACTTGCTACTGCTTCAATGCAGGAGCTTGACTCATGACAGGTTCTTGGATTCAGGGAGGCCAAAAAAAGACAATGGAGCCTTAGGCAAAGGGTTCACACCACAGGTGTATTCTCAAGTCAAGACACAGGAACAGCATCCACATATGCAAAGGCATCCGGGCCCACTGGGGCAACCCCGACAGTTAAATAGCATGTAGAACAAAGGTGGCTTACAGCCAGCTGGTCACATAAGGGGGAATAAGTCAGTGACCTTGTCAGCAAGGCCAAAAGCCTGGGAACTGCTCTCCCAGTGACCTTGCATGTGGGGTTGAGAGCCGGGGAACTGCTCTCCTGGCCCTTTCCCTACACATGCCTTATACTCTCCAGAAGGGTCTCCCCCCAAAACTTCCCTGGTTTCAGAAGACAGAAGACCCCCACCCTACCCCCACCCATCCCACATGTCAAAGTGTAGCCCTTCCTCTAAAAGTGCCCTGACTGTCCCTCACTAAGATTCCAAAATTCACCCTCTGGTACAACATGCCTCAAATCCAAGCTCCTCAACTGTGTTGTGAATGACGGCTATAAAATTCTGAAAGGTCAGGTTTCCTTCTGAGCCCAACGTAGAGCCTTCCTCATAGTAAGAGCCCAGTAAATGTGGGCTGACCTTGACGCCAACCCTGACAGGCTGATGTACCTATAGGGCTGCATCTGTCCCTCTCTGCAGGACAGACATGACAGCAGCTGCACTCACCCCAGAATGCCAGCCCATCCTGCTCAGCCACTGCCTGATCTCCCCCAGCCTAGGAGGTTGTTCCAGCAAGTCTTCTCTCCCCTAGGGCTTTCCTACAACTCTCAGTCTGCTTCAACCTCAGACAGGAAGTGCTGCTTTCTAGAAAGAGCTCTGAGCTCAGTTGGCTCAAACACTAAGTGATCCTGGTTACAACCTGAGCAGGCAGCCTGTGCTGCCTCTCTTTCTTGCCAAGGAACCACTATGGCCTGACAGAAGTACCCAGATGAGTCTCCTAGGGTCTTGTTAATGAGGTTCTTATAGAAGCTAGAGGCCACCTGCATACCATCCTTTTCTGATCACTTTCCTTTTCCTCCCCCTCCATTTTCCTCCCCTCTCCCTCTCCTTCCCTCTACCCATTTCCTCACCCTCCCTCCAGCTCTCTCCTCCTTTCTCACCCCCTCTCTCTACTCTCCCTCCTCCTCTTCCCCCCTTTCTCACTCTCTCTTTCACCCTCTCTCCCTCTCTTTTCCCCACTTTTGCAACCTTCCTCCGTTCTCATTCTCAGAGTCAGTTCCCTGTGCGGGCTGAGATGCATAACCCTCAGTGCTTTCTGGCCCTTGGAAAATAAGTTACTGAGGTTAAGTTTTGGGGTTTGCTCAGAAATCATCTCTCAAACCAGGATAGTTCTTTCATCCCAGAGCAGATGGACTAGTCTCCTCCTCCTCAGCTGGGGAGGGGCTACCAGCTCTGAGGGGCATACTCAGAGCCCTGTGTGGGAGCAATGTTCTCAGCACTACCTGATTCTCTGATTGCAGTGAGGATACTTGAAGCCAGACTGAAAAGGAGTGTCTGGCATTCAAAGTCATGGTACTGTCTGAGAATGTGCACTTTGGTGTCAAGACCTAATCATATGCCACATTTACGCATAGGGCAATGACATGGATCATTCATGAAAAGGCTGGAATCAAATGTCCAAGGCCTTCAAAAGTGCTAGGAGACTCAACATATAAAACAAGAAAAAAAAAAGAAAACCCACCCACAAACTGAGAATCACACAAAAAATCAAGTAATTTCTTCTCTTATTCTGGGTGAACTCTACATGTATACTTATGTCCCCTGAGTTTTTTCAGAAACTATAACAAAGAAGTAGAGAATATTTCCTGGGCCAGGAAAGAGAGAAGTCATTGGATGCCAAGAAGCAGGTCTGTGGCTCAAGGGGCCCAGGTAATCTGGGAGCACCATAGGGGAGGCCAGGGGAAGATTTGTCACACAATTAGCAACAGGTGACCAGGTCCCCCCCAGGAGCTCTAGTACTGGCTGAAATTCGTGTCATGGGAGTTTCTTAGCATCCAAAGATGCATAAGATTGTTATGCCCAAACCCAAGTTTATTTCTTTCTTTAAGGATAGTGAAGAGCCTTACATGACAGTAACTTGGAGCAGCCCACAGAGTGAACTGAATTACCCCAAAGTTGTGGAGAGAAGCATGTTCTCTCTGTTAAATCCTGGAGTTTGCCAAGAGATAATTAATTTAAAAGGAAGGAAGAAAGGAAGTAAGGGAGAGGGGGAAGGAAGGAGAAAAGGAGAGAGAGAGAGGAAGAGACGGGGGAGGGAGAAAAGGAAGAAAAGAAGCCACCAAAGTAATATCTTCCTTCTTTTACAACCGCTAAGAACTTCCTGTGAGTGGGCCCGGTTACGGCAAGCCCAGGGCCTCAGAGCCTGCACCCTGTCTCATATGAGGAGCACAGGGAGGAGTGCGGCCTATGTCCACACCTGCAGGAATCCATATTTCACTGTGGGGGGGGGGGGGGTTTGCATAGAACAATTTCAAAGGGAGCTCACACTGCAAAGAGCTATCCATGTCCATGTGCCTGTCACTGTCACCATTTAAATTGAGCAATACTCTAAGGTCCTGATGTATTTGGTCCCTAGATACATGATAGTCTGTTAGCTATTGGCATGAATCCCTGTGGGTCAAAACATACTGATCAATATTTCACCTCTGTTCGTCCATAATAATTATATCCGTCTTTCTTCTAATCTTAAGATCTGACTTCTATCCCATTCCAGAATCCCACAATTCTCATCGACATTACAGAACACAATATTACTGCAACATCCCTCCCCATAATCACTGGTTTTCAGAGTCTCTTCTTCACCCATTCTCTCAAATATTCCAATGCCCCTCTCACCATTGCATTCCTTCTTATCTTAATGAAGACAGTTTCCTCCTGTTTCTTCAAGGAAGCATCATCAGAAGATGCATTGTCTGGTCTTACATAGTAAATCTATTCCAACATATCTAAATTCATGAGCCTTCTGAGCTCCCTCAGTGCTATATCAAGGAAACTCCAACATCTCCACCTCATTTACTATACACCATTGTCACATCCAAGCTTCAAGGATCTTCTGAAACATCCTTGCAGAAAACTTCCACAATTGTTTTGCAAGTTCTTACTGATACATAATAGCCAGATACTGCAATGCATTTGGTAATTCACTGATTACCTCTCACAGAAAGAACTATACCTTCCAGTTTAGGAGATAAACATTGAGAGATACAGTTTCATCTTGAAAGACACTTAGATGCCATGTACCCATTCTTTTTCTTCTGCAAAGCTTCAAATGTCTCCAATGAGTGTCAGCCAATACCGCTTTTTTATACTTATCACTGCACACATATAAATCAAGTTTCTACCATCACTATTCATATCCAAGACTCGCAACTTCTAACTTCACCTCATCCGAATACAAAAGCCTTAGAATTTTTATGCCAGCATATACCAGGGGTTATCACCATCTCACATACTGTTTAATTTCATTTATGTAACATAATGATAGAGTTGCATAAATGAGGACCGATTAGTAATTGCCAGCGGAAGGGGAAGAGGGACAGGAGGGAAGCCGGTACACCTGTAAAAGGGTGACATCAGTTATTCTTGGGGTGATGGAATTGTTCCATATCTTGACTGTATCAAAGTCAATATCTTGGTTGTGATGCTCTACTGTAGTTTTCCCTGATGCTATTATTGGAGGAAATTGAATAAAGGATACATGGATGTTTGCATTTTTTCTTTCAACTACATGTGAACCTACAATTACCGCAACATAAAAAGTCAAATTAAAACCGAAAAAGATTATGTGGTACCACTTGACTCAGGTAAGTTTTCCTGGGAAATACGAGTATGGAATGAGCAAAGGAAGGGGAGCAAATATGAGGGGCCATGTTACCAAGCCAGAGGTCATGTGAACTACCACATCTCAAAACTACCACCTGTCAGGACCCAGAGGAGGGAAATCAGGTTGCCCACTCTTCCCCTCTCTTTTGCCCATTGTTCCTTAACCCCAGGAGGACTTACCCTCTCAGCACTGCTGGAGTGAGTCACATCCTGGAGAAACCTGGGCCTGTGTTTGCTTTATGGCCCCAGCTAGTCTAGAACATAAACATCCTGAAGTGCATGAGTGCTCAGTTAGACTAGCATGTAACACCTGTGAAGAGGTGCAGGTGCTGGAAGTCTAGGAGCTGGTCAGTGGAACAGAGGACTGGGGTAGCACAGGGGACACAGGCCTGGCAGGCGAGGCTGGACGCGCTGTGCTGGGCTCCTGCTCCGGGACCAGGACAGGTGTCCCTCTGTCTAGGAGCACTCAACAGGGTGACATGGGAATACCAGCCATGGAGGCTTTTCTCCAGTGAGAATGGGTCTGTGCTGAGAAGATTCTTCTATCAGGGAGGGGTAGCACTAAAGGGAAGCCCCCAAAATGAACTCAAAGTTAATTATAACACAGTGATAGCAAAAGGGAGAGACCTGTTCACTTTGTTACATCCCAGAGGCACGTTGCCAGAGGTGTTTCATGAAAATCCAGGATGACACAGCAGTAATTCTTTCTTTTCTTTTAAACCCTGTAACAGCTTTTATCAGGGGCTCAGACATCAGGCAGCCCAGAGTCTCTGGACGCTGTCCTGGCTGGTGAAAGGCCTTTGAAGGGACATCAGTAGGCTACCAGCCAACCTGGGGAGTCTGCACTGACTGCTGGCTGGTGGTCTGCATGTGTCAGGTGGGAACATGTCATGTCCCTCACTATCGGTAGCTTCCCACTGCTCACAGGCTGCCCCTATGGAAGGCCTGGACTGGCACCTCATCTGCATCCCTTCCAAGTGCACAAGCCCCTACTGCTCCTGGGCTGCCTTCGTGCAGCTGCACCCATCTTCCGCCAGGCTCTGACTCTGCTTTGACGGTTCTGCTTTAATCTGACCTCAGGTACCAAGGCATCTCTTCCCTGGCACAGCCCCCAATTGTCCAGCCCCACACGCACACCAGTTCCTCCCTCCCCCTTCCCTGCATTTCTGCTTGCTCTTGGCACTGCACCACATTGCTTTAGGTGGGGCCTTAGCCCAGAGTGCCTAGAAAACTGTTCATGAAATAAAAGTTGGGAAATACAATTCCATGCATGCATGAGTGAGAACAATTGCAGGTGGCCTGTCCCTAGAAGTTTGTGAGGGAGTGCAAGGACCACAACCCACCCTGAAGCCATGGGTGCTCCCACACTCAGGGCAGTGCATCCTGGACGGCAAGGGTGGGATCTAAGGACTCTAATCTCAGGTTTATACATTTAACCCCTCCAGGCAGTCTCAGTAGAAGCCAGGACCCCTAGACCAATCCAGACAGAACACAAGGACCATGCTGCACAGCTGGGGTGCTATGCTGGGTCTCAGTCTTCAGCCCTGCGGAGGAGGCAGCAGCAGTGACTTGCCTGCAGGATCATGGAGAACACACGAGTCAGTGTAGTGAGGTGCAGGCCAGCAAGCCGAAAAGAGTGAAGATCTAGGAGGGAAATAAGCTGAGCCTGCTGCAGCAATGATATTTGTCATCCTGTGTGTGCTGGTGTCCCAACTGGAAGAGGAGATCTACTGCAAAGCGGAATTGTGTCTCACTTATTTTGAGTCCCCACCCTCAGCAGGAAACACAGAAAGGTCTTGGGAAATATAACCTGTTGAACTTTTCACTGTTTATTTCATCCTCACAACAACCCTAACAGGTGGGTATTGTTATGCTAAGTTTACAGATAAGAAAGGGATCTCAGTCTACACACCATGGAACATTAGCTCCCTGAGGGCAGAAATCTTTCATTTATGATATATACTCACGGGAAATCCCTCCTTACCATAGATCACCACATTAGTGTTTCGCTGAAACAAATCACCACAAACTTAGTGGCTTAAAACCTCTTCTGTAAATTCTAGGGGAAGCTCTTTTTCCTTGCCTTTTCCAGCTTCTGGAAACTACCCCTGCCTTCATCTTCAAAACCTCTACTTTGCATCTCTGTGGGTGTGGGGGACAGAGCCCCAGAAAGTAGTTTACAGGCTCTCGGCCTCACGTGGAAAGGTGCTGGCTCGGGTGGTGGATGGCCGTCGGCTGTGGCCGGTTAGCCGATTGGCCGCTAGTATAACTGCTGTGGCTACCGAGGAGAGCCAAGGATTGCCGAGGAGAGTGGAAGAACAGAGTCTGAGGAGAGTCGAGGAGAGTGGAGGAGAGTCGTCGGTCGGTCGGTTGGCGGAAAGGCGGACGGCAGGTCGCGCGTCTGGTGGGCCCAGCCTCCAGTGAGACCATAGTGGTATGACTCCCCTACCTATGGCTCCATGGGTGTTCCTTTTTGGCCTCACCATATCCTGCGTTCTTGTGTGGGGAGTGGGAGCAGAGACCCTGCAGGCAGCCCCGCCTGAAAAATGGCGCAGTGAGCAGGGTATGGTGTCGGCTGAAACTCTCCGGAATATACTGGAGCAGTTTACACGTATACAAGCTCGGTTTTGTAAGCGGAATACGGTGCCGGCCAAAACCTACCGAAGCATGGTAGAGCGGTTTGTTGTGTGAGAGCCCAGCTTCGGGAGGCCCATGAGGGGCGACACCGGGAACGGGAGGCACGGTCTGCCTGGGAGACTCAAGCCTCCAGATGGCACATCAGCCTCTTGGCTGTGGACGGCGTTGCCTTCATTTTGGTAGTCTGTTGTGGCCTTAAGCACCGAGAGTTGTGTTCATCTTACACCGAGGCCTCCACCCACTCAGACACCTGGCACGGTGAGCAAGATTCCGACCAGGTAGGAATGGCGTCTGACTCTGGGCAGGAGGACAGGTGGCCCCCACACAGTGTGTGGTGCCCGGTGGCCACTGTTCTCAGGAGTTGGACCCCCAAGGAGGGATGGGAGGACATGGACGGCTCTCCGGCCAGTGTGGAGAGGGCCCTGCAGGCTCTGGCTGAGCGGTTGCCGGAGGAGGAGAAGGCTACAGCCGGCCGCGTGGGCTGGATGTTCCTCACGACTTTGAGTCTCAACACAGAAAATGCGATTAATGAAGTGGCCTGGGTGCCGAACCAGGTGTCTCGGTTGGAAGTGCTGGAAGCTCGGGTCCGCCTGTTAGAACAGGGGCCCTAAGGTGGAGACTCTGAGGCAGAGGCGGAGGAAGCAAGTGGAGACAATGTAGCTCCCAACCCCCAAGCCCGGCCAATCTTGAAGCAAAGGGTAAAACGTGAACAACCTTTGGGCCCTGGGGGCGTTGCTGCCGGCAACCCAGCTGTGACTGAGTTCACAACCTACACCCCTTACACTCCCACTGAGTTGCAGGAGCTGGGGAGGCATTACAGACAGCGCCCTGGAGACCCAGTCTCAGCTTGGCTATTACGTTTATGGGATGAGGGAGCAGACAGCATTCTCTGCTCCCCAGAAGAGATGGAAAAGCTAGCCTTCGTGACAGTGCATCCGTCCCTGCGACAAAGGTTACAAAACTGCCATAGGTTGGCCAACAACCAAGGCAACCATTCTCTAATGGAGTGGCTCACGGCTGCGGGACACACAGTATGGGAACAGGCTGGTGAGCTGCCAGACACTGTGAGTCAATGGCAGTCATATACAGAACTTATGCAAATAATCCGTGAAATGGGTATGAGACATGCTATTTTTAACCTCAACATGCAGGGCCCAGATGACGAGCTTTTTACTGCCAGCATGAGAGATCTGGTTTTGGATACTGCACCTGCGAGTGCTTTTGGATCCTTGGTTGCTATTCTTACATAGTATGTAGGGCGACGGATCCATGAAGTTACAACTGCCATGGCCACCCTAGGGGATGTTGAAAGCTGGAGGTGAAGGAAGTTAAGACAGGAGGTGCGCACAGTGGAGACCTGGAAGCCCAAACCAAAGGTAAAGGGGAGAGGTCACGGGCCTCAGAGAGTAACACGTGCACAGATGTGGCGTGATCTCGTGGCAGCAGGGGTTGATAGGAAGAAAATAGACCAACAACCCAATGCACTCCTGCTTGAACTTTGGAAACAGTTGTGTCCGGAACAACAATTCCGGAGAAGCATAAAGGAGGTGTCTGGCAAAACGCGACCCGTGTCCCTCCAGGACTTCATGCAGCCGCTTGAGGCTGACCCCTTGCAGCTTGATTAAGGGTGGGGCCAAGGTACCCGGTCAGAGGGGACGAGCAGGGACCGGAGGCCCCACGTGGAACTGTCCATACATTGGTCCCCTTCGAATGTGCAGAGGGTTTTGGCCCTAGTTGACACTGGCGCCGACTGCAGTCTCGTTTATGGGAACCCAGAACTGTTCCCCGGACCAGCAATCTGCATTGATGGCTACGGGGGAAAAACTGTGACTGTGAAAGCCGTTTCCTTACCACTGGGTATAGGAAGGCTTCCTCCTCGTACCTACAAGGTTTATGTCTCCCCTGTTCCGGAGTATATTCTAGGGGTGGACGTGCTACATGGCCTCAGCTTACAGACGTCGGTAGGAGAGTTCTGTCTCCGGATCCGGGTGGTGAAAGCGGTGACATGCGGGCATGCTCACCATCCTCCTCAAATGTTGCCACAGCCCTGGCGCGTGGTTATAGTGCGACAGTACCGCCTGCCAGGAAGGCAGGAGGAGATTGGTCATATAATATTGGAATTGGAGAAGGCACATATTGTGAGGCCAACGCACAGTCCCTTTAACTCCCCAGTATGGCCTGTCAAGAAGCCAGATGGGACCTGGCGAATGACTGTGGACTATAGGGAGTTAAATAAGGTGACGCCACCCTTGCACGCTGCAGTGCCTTCAATTCGTGATTTAATGGATTGTCTGACTGTCTGCCTGGGTACATATCACTATGTAGTGGACTTAGCCCTGGCAGGTCAAAAGCCCTCACTGTCGATGGTTGGCCCTGATCGCCCCATGGGGGGCCGGTTTGACTCATGATTTGCAAGTGACGCTAGGGGTGGTGGCTGAGTGGCCACCGCAAGTGACTGTAGTATACAGAGGTCCCGATACCGGGATGATTTTGCAAGGAAACTATGTGCTCTCACTATGGCCTATTATGGGGTCCCCTGTTCTGTTACATGTTGAAACTATGCAAGGGACCCCAAGTACTGCCATAAAGGTCTGGTACTACAAACTGGGAAAGGTGCCAGTGGCAGCGACCCTCCTTTCCCAGGACAAAAAGCTAGCATGTATCCTCCCAGATGGAAGGGATTTGCCATTGTTGGTTCCTAAGACTACCGTTTCTTTTCGTCCGTAGATGTCAGTAGGCTAATACGGTACAGGGACCCTCGCGGAAGACGCTTGTCGCGTAGATTGTGAGGCGAGAACCTGTAGGGGTGGAGTTTGGGGACAGAGCCCCAGAAAGTAGTTTACAGGCTCTCGGCCTCACGTGGAAAGGTGCTGACTCAGGTGGTGGATGGCTGTCGGCTGTGGCTGATTGGCCGTTGACTTTGGCTGGTTAGCCGATTGGCCGCTAGTATAACTGCTGCGGCTACCGAGGAGAGCCGAGGAGAGCTGAGGAGAGCCAAGGACTGCTGAGGATTGCTGAGGAGCTGAGGAGAGTGGAAGAGAGTGGAGGAACAGAGTCGGAGGAGAGTTGAGAGTGGAGGAGAGTCGTCGGTTGGCGGAAAGGCGGACGGCAGGTCGCGCGTCCGGTGGGCCCAGCCTGAGACCATAGTGAGACCATATTGGTATGACACCCCTACCTATGGCTCCGTGGGTGTTCCTTTTTGGCCTCACCATATCCTGCGCTCTTGTGTGGGGAGCGGAAACAGAGACCCCGCAGGCCGCTCCTCACGACAGTGGGTTTCTTCCATAGTCACTCTTTTCTGATTTTTCTACCTCCCTTTCCCCATTTAACCTTAGGATACTAGGTCCACCCTGATAATTCAGGATAATCTCCCCATCTCAAGGTCCTTAACTTAATCACATCTGCAAAGTCCCTTTCAACAGGTAGTTGAAATTTACAGGTTTCAGGTATTAGGAAAGAAATTTTTTTTTGGTGGGGGGTTGGGTGGTGGGGGACATCATTCTGTCTAACACACATAACATAGTAGGATTTACAGGAACCAAAATCCTAAATACAAAGCTCTAAGTTCCAAATTTTGCTTAGCCTCCTAAGATTTCCAGTCAGCCTTATCTATAGAAGCCTTCCCGAGTTACAGGTTGTGCATTTCTGCCAGGAAGATCTCAGGCCCTCTGAGAAGGGCAAGGAAAAAGAGGGAAAAGATGATATGACTCAAAGAGGATTCTGGAGAGAGGGAAGAAATGACCTCCTGGAGGGTGGTGTGTGGGGGGAGGAGGTGTGTGATGTCGTAGGTCAGGTCCTGGACTGGAATGGGGGTGAAGTACTCCTAACCCTCTTCAGGAGTACTATAAGGGCAGGAAGGAGTCTGGAGACTGAGGGAAGACAGCATTGAATCCATGCCTACTTACACGAAGACTAAGCTTTAGTCCAACCCTGTGTTAAACAGCAAATCCACTTCCTTTTTTTTTTTTTTAATTCTTTTTCTTGTGTGTCTTGGTAGACCTGATGTGTCCACAGGATGAAACTAGAAAGCCCTATGTCTCAGCTCATTATCACCTTCTCTCTCAGTTCATTTCATCTGATTCTCTCTAAATACCTCTCCTCACACAGTGGCTGTTAATAAGGGCTGGTTCCTAATTCCCTTCCCTCCTTCTCTCTTCCTTTATCTCCCCTCACCCCCACTGTCTCTCTCAGCACTACCCTGTGCCCTGTCTGTGCCCTGGAAACTGGGACCTGAGGTTCACAGGTTGAGAAGGAATCTCTCAGGGAAACTGGCCTCAGGGAGGAATCCCAGTCTCAGGAGCTGCCTCTCTCCCAGCCCTTGTTTCCTGTGGTCCCAGCTTCCCACCTGGCCCAGGATCTGAGGGACCCATCATAGCCGCCCTGCATCTCCCTGGGCCGGCCTGAGCAGGAGGACAGTGAGCTGCCAGGGCTCTGTCTCTGCCGACAGTTGTCTCTAGTGAATCAGAGCTGCACCAGGCAGAGGGGGGCACTCAGGTCGGAATCACACCTGTGGTGCCTCTGTGGTCCTGGGCTCTGGTGTTCCTACAAGGACAGCCCCCTGCTTTAGGTCCCCACTCACCCAGATGTGTTGTCATGCAGGTGTCATGCGGGGTCTCTGGTCCCTCTCCCCACATAAGAATGCAGGACATGGTGAGGCCAAAAAGGTACACCCCAGGAGCCATAGATAGGGGAGTCACACGACTATATTCTCACTGGCGGCTGGGTTGGAGACACAGGCAGCAGGAGCCACACGATTTGCAACCTGCTGTCTGCTTTTCTGCCAACCAACCAACCCCACTTGCTAGCAGCAATCCGCCATGCTAACTGCAATCCGCGCTTGCTGGCTCAGCCACCATCGTCTTGCTAGCCCCCCATTTTCTGCTAGTGTAGCCACAGCAGTTATATTAGTGGCTGGTTACAGCTGATGGCCATCCAATCACAGTTGATGGCGACTTACTACACGAGTGAGCACCTTTCCACGTGAGGGCGACAGCCTGGAAACTGCACTCCTGGCTCTGTCCCCACATGTGTCTTGTAACACTGGGGAGATTACTCATCTAGCACATTCAGGATTGTTACACTAGCAGGACTGAAAGCCCTGTTTCCACAAAATAAGATATTTCTTTATCTTTCAAAAATAGACCTGTATAAACTCACTTCTTAAATATATTTTTGTATATTTCCTTCAAGTCTGTTCTCCATAATTTTTTATTCTTTCTATTTTTAGGTGGTTAGAGTTTTTTGTAATGATGATTATTGCTTTGAAAATTATAAACCTTGGGTAAAGAAGAGGGGGATGGTAGACGAGAGTAACGGGGGTCAAATATATGGTGATGGAAGAACTGACTCTAGGTGGTGAGCACACAATGTGATATATAGATGACGTATTATAGAAATGTATACTTGAAACCTACGTAATTATACTAACCATTGTCACCTAAATAAATTTAATTTAAAAAACAAGAAAAAGAAATAGATAAGGTCACTGTTCTAGAAAAAAAGAAAGAAAGAAAGAAAGAAAGAGAAAGAAAGAAAGAAAAAGAAAAAGGACCTGGCAGCAGAATCATCTTAGAGCACTTGAAAACACACATTCCTGGACCATATCTAAAGCTGCCAAATTATATTCTGTTAGGTGGGCTGGTGAATCTGCATTTTCCACTCGCTCCTCAGTTGAGCTTTGTCCCCCTTGCCCAGCGTCTGTCCATGGACCTGTGTTTGGCCAACAGTGATCCAGCCTAGATTCTTCAAATCACAGAAGATGAAAGGGAAACTTTACAAAAACTCAGACCTCACATTCTCACCACAAATTCTGCAACACCTAAATATCATTTCGGCTACTACTACAAGATTCTCCTTTTTCAGCAGAGTGGCTGAGCCTTCTTAGTTATCATAGTCTCAGCTCTCTTAACAAATATCTGAGTTAGAACCTCATTTGGTTACATTATGTACTTTGTTAATAATGTATTATATACTTTGTTAATTTTCTGTCTAATTGTGATGCCTTTAAGGCAGGAATTTGTTGTTGGTTTCAAATCCAAAAGTCCCAAGGTCAAAGCCACAAGATCAAAGAGGAAATATTAAGAAAAATGTTTAAAATATTTTGCATAAAAGTGAAAATATAACATAACAAATTTGTGGACTGCAGCTAAAGCAGTATGTATTGCTTATATTGGAAATAAAGACCTAGAATTAGTAGACAGATTTAGAGGGAAAAAAAGAGAAAATTAAATCCAAAGCAAGCAAAAAGAAGTAAGTAAATAGATTAGAACAGAAATCATTAAAAATTAAAAGAAAAGCAAAAAAAAATAAAATAAAAGGAGAAAGTCAGTAAAATTAAAAAGGTTGTTTCTTAAGAAGGTCAACAAAATGGGTAAATTTCTACACAATATGACCAAGTGAAAAACAAAGACAAAAATCACCAATATCAGGAATGAAAGCTAAGACATCACAGTTGACAACACAAACATTAAGAAAATAATAAGGGATACTATGGACAATTCTATAACCATAAATTAGACATCTTAGAGGAAGAGGACAAATTTATAAAGAGGTACAAATCTCACTCAAAAAATAGATAATTTAAATTGTCCTATATCTACTAAGATAAATTTAGAGTTAAAAACCTTCCAGAAAAAGAAAATATCATCTTCAGATGGTTTTTCTGGCATAATCTACCAAATATTTAAGGAAGAAATAATACTAAGCCTGCATAATCTTGTCCAGAAAATAGAAGAGGGGGGACACTTCCCAGCTAATTCTATGAAGTGAATATATATATATTAGGTTGGTGCAAAAGTAATTGCGATCTTTACAATTATTTTTAACCTTTTAAACTGCAATTACCTTTGCACCAACCTAATATATATATACAGAGAGAGAGAGAGAGAGAGAGAGAGAGAGAGAGAGAGAGAGAGAGAGAGGAAATATATACACACTTTAAGAAAGAAAAGAACTATTAAAATTGTAATATTCAATATATACTGGTAACAAAAGATGAATACAAGTCACGTTTGACTTCTGCAATTACAAGAGGTGCTCAAAGTGGTTACCATCAGCATCTAGACACTTCTGATTATGGCGAACTACCACTTGAGCAACGTTAACCAAAGTGTCCACTTGTATACATTTTCTTGGCACCCCTGGTATATGTGTATATGTGTGTGTGTTTATCACAAAATAAAACAACAAACCAATATCTCTCTTGAATATAGACACGAATATCAACAACAAAATGTTGAAAACTTAAATCCAGCAAATACATAAAAAGGTTGAGAGATAACAGGCAAGTGGGACTTATCCTGGGAAAGAATGGCTTGTCCAACATTTGAAAATCAGCCAATGAAATTTACCATATTAACAGACTAAATAAGAAAAACTATATGATCATCTCAATAGACAGAGAAAAAGAGTTCCATAATACTCAATAGCTATTCATGATAAATGTTTTCAAGAAAACTACAAATAGATGGAAACTTCCTGCATCAATTATAATGACATCTATAAAAAACTTATATCTGGAGACTTCTGGTTTGTGGTCAGCAGGTAAGGAGGTTAGAAATCATCACTCCCATCCTCATAACAAGAAAATAGGTGAACAAACTGAAAAGTCAACAACTTAATTTCTCCTGTTACAAGTCACTGTTACAAGAATAAAAAGACAAGACACAAACTAAGTTAAAATATTTGAAAAAGACGTACCTAATAAAAAGCTATTTTTCCAAAATATACAAAGCTCTTAAAACTCAACAAAATAAAACAAACAAACCACTTCCGGAAAACCGGCGGAGTGAGGTGAGCCTCTGTAAAGCTCCCCTGGAATTTACAAAGAATCGAACAACAAAAACTCCACAAAGGACTCCCTGCACAGCAGACAGGCAACACGAAGAGGCCCACTACCGACTGAAATCACCTACAGGTGGGAGATTAGTGCGAGTGGAGGGAGGAGGAAAGGGAGAAGTGCGCGGAGACGGAAGCGCGCGGGCGCAGGACGCAGACCTAGCTCAGTGCGCCGAGCTCGCTGCTTCCTGGAACCACCGCAGCTGCGGGAGAGGGAAGAACTCGGACTGCTAGGGCTCCGCCAGGGCTCCACAGGGCTGAGGGGACAGCATATAACACGGCTGAACCCAAAGCTCACAGCAGACACCTCAGAGAAAAGACTGAGGGAAAAAGGCTGAAAACGGTGGTTTAAGCCCGCACTGCCGAGCAGAGAACGGAGCCTTAGGCACTGAGACTAGCCGCCCCCTCCCTCCCCTCCCAGAGCTCGCCCCGCCCCCACCTGCCCGGTGCTAGAAGCGAAACAGTAGCAGTGTCAGATCAAAACAACAGAAATTTTGCTGTTTTGAGAACTGTGGGCTGCAAACACAAATTCACAGCCCAACTAGTTCCAGCAAAGGGGAGAGAGCTGTGGAAGCAGGACCGGCTGTGGTGGTGGTCGCCGCCATTGCTCTGGGCCACCTCTCACAACTCACCCCGCCCCTGACCCCACCTATCTGGGCGGATCCCTGCAGGAGTAAACAGAACTGCTGAAATATACGGGCTCTGAATCAGCAGCTGGAAGAGCTTTCGAACATCAAAAGCTCTCCGCATACCCACCGGGACACTGCGCCCTGTGACCTAGACGAACTATTAACAGAGGAGAAGCCGTCTCCCAGGGAATCCCCCCATTGCATGAGAAGTTGGAATAGTGCAGAGAAAACATAGCACTACTGTGCGGGAGAAGAAAAATAAGCTGCAGTTGGAGAAATAATAAAACATTCTACCAACAAGTTCTGGCAAACAAAAGAAAGACCACTTTCTATCAACCTGTTGCAGAAGTCACTCCTGCAGATGTCTAGGAAGAGAAATAGTAAACCAGTAATCGCCATGAATAACCAAGGCAACAAGATAGCTCAGAAAGAAAGTGAAAAATCTCCAGAGAAGGCACTTAAAGATACAGAAATATGTGACTTAAATGACAGAGAATTCAAGATTGCGGTTCTGAAAAAACTCAACGAGATACAAGAAAACACAGATAGGCAGTTAAAGGAACTCAGAAACTCAATCAAAGAACAGCATGAGCATTTTACGAAAGAGATTGAAATCTTAAAAAAGAACCAAAGAGAATTTCTGGAGATTAAGAACTCAATAGAAGAAATTAAGAATGAAATAACCAGCTTAGGTAGTAGAGTTGACCAGATGGAGCAAAGAATCAGTGACATCGAAGATAGAAACCTGGAAATGACACAAATTGAAGAACAAAAAGACTTGAGACTTAAAAGAAATGAAAGAACTCTACAAGAACTTTCTGACTCCATCAGAAAGAGCAATATAAGAATAATGGGCATACCAGAAGGAGAAGAAAGAGAGAAGGGAACAGAGAATATATTCAAACAAATTGTTGATGAGAACTTCCCAAATTTGTGGACAGAACTGGACCCTCGAATCCAAGAAGCAAATAGAACACCTAGTTACCTCAATCCCAACAGACCTTCTCCAAGGCACATTGTATTGAAGCTGTCTAAAATCAACGACAAAGAAAGAATCCTCAAGGCAGCCAGGGAAAAGAAGACGGTAACTTACAAAGGAAAGCCCATTAGATTATCATCTGATTTTTCAGCAGAAACTCTACAAGCCAGGAGGGAGTGGAACCAAATATTCAAACTATTGAAAGAGAGAAACCATGAGCCAAGAATAATATATCCAGCAAAGATATCCTTTAGATATGAAGGAGGAATAAAGACCTTTCCAGACATACAGAAGCTGAGGGAATTTTCTAATACACGACCTGCACTACAAGAAATACTAAAGGAGGCTATTCGACCACCATCAACAGGGACAATTTGTGGCAACCACAACTCAAAAAGGGGGAGAGTAAAGGCCTGAACCGGAATATGGGAAAGGAGAAAGTAAGCATGCTGAAGAAAATGGAATAATCTAAATATCAAACTTTCTTGTACATAACTTAAGGGTAACCACTCAAAATAAATCCAGAATTGAAATATATACTGAAATAAAAGAAGAAACAGAGGGAAACATCATAGAATACCACCACACAGAAATAATAGACAACAACAAAAAGCCAAAGAAACAATGGAGACACAACCTTACCAGAAAACTAAGGATAGAATGACAGGAAATCCTCACATATCAATAATCACCCTAAATGTAAATGGACTGAACTCACCAATAAAAAGGCACAGAGTAGCAGATTGGATCAAAAAACTAAACCCAACCATATGCTGTCTCCAAGAGACACATCTCAGCTACAAGGACAAGCATAGACTCAAAGTGAAAGGGTGGAAATTGACACTCCAAGCAAATGGTACCCAGAGAAAATCAGGTGTAGCCATAATGATATCAGATGAAACAGACTTCAAGGTGAAAAAGATAACAAGAGACAAAGATGGACATTTCATAATGGTGAAGGGGACTGTACAACAAGAAGACATAACAGTCATCAATATTTATGCCCCCAATCAGGGAGCACCGAAATACACCAAGCAACTACTAACAGAACTAAAGGGAGAAATTGACCAAAACACAATTATACTAAGGGACTTAAATACATCATTGACAGCTATGGATAGATCATCCAAACAGAAAATAAATAACGAAATAGTAGCCCTAAATGACACATTAGATGAAATGGACATAATTGACATTTATAGAGCACTTCATCCTAAAACATCAGACTATACATTCTTTTCTAGTGTACACGGAACATTCTCAAGGATAGACCATATATTGGGACATAAAATCAGTCTCAACAAATTTAAGAAGATTGAAATCATACCATGCATATTCTCTGATCACAAGGCTTTGAAATTGGATATCAACTGTAAAAAGAAAGCGGGGAAAAACACAAATACATGGAGACTAAACAACATACTTTTAAAGAAGGACTGGGTCAAAGAAGAAATTAGAGGAGAGATCAAAAGATACATAGAAACAAATGACAATGAAAATACATCCTACCAAAATTTTTGGGATGCAGCGAAAGCAGTTTTAAGAGGGAAATTTATCTCATTACAGGCCTATCTCAAGAAACAAGAAAACTCCCAAATAAATAACCTCATGTTACACCTTAAAGAACTAGAAAAAGAAGAACAAGTAAAACCCAAGGTCAGCAGAAGAAAGGAAATAACAAAAATTAGAGCAGAACTAAATGAAATAGAGAACAAAAAGACAATAGAAAAAATTAATATGACAAAGAGCTGGTTCTTTGAAAAGATTAACAAAATTGACAAACCCTTGGCTAGACTTACTAAGATAAAAAGAGAGAAGACACTGATTAACAAAATCAGAAACGCAAAAGGGGAAGTTATCACGGACACCACAGAAATACAAAGGATCATCCAAGAATACTATGAAGGACTATATGCCACCAAATTCAACAACTTAGAAGAAATGGACAAGTTCTTAGAAACATATAGCCTTCCAAGGTTGAACCATGAAGAACTGGAAAATCTAAACAGTCCAATCACCAGTAACGAAATTGAATCAGTCATCCAAAACCTTCCCAAAAGCAAAAGTCCGGGACCAGATGGCTTCACTAGTGAATTCTACCAAACCTTCAAAGAGGATCTAATACCAATTCTGCACAAACTCTTCCAAAAAATTGAAGAAGAGACAGTACTCCCTAACTCATTTTATGAGGCCAACATTACCCTGATACCAAAACCTGGTAAGGACAGCACAAAAAAAGAAAACTACAGACCAATATCTCTGATGAATACCGATGCAAAAATCCTAAACAAAATTCTAGCAAATCGAATACAACAATGCATTAAAAAGATTATTCATCACGACCAAGTGGGGTTCATCCCCGGGGCACAAGGATGGTTCAACATACGCAAATCCATCAATGTGATACATCACATAAACAAAATAAAGGACAAAAATCATATGATTATATCAATTGATGCAGAAAAAGCATTTGATAAGATACAACATCCATTTATGATTAAAACACTTAATAAAATGGGTATAGAAGGAAAATACCTTAACATAATAAAGGCCATATATGACAAACCCTCTGCTAATCTCATAATTAATGGAGAAAAACTGAAGCCCTTTGCTCTACGTTCAGGAACACGACAGGGCTGTCCCCTATCACCTCTGCTTTTCAACATAGTGTTGGAAGTCCTTGCCAGAGCAATCAGGCAAGAGAAAGAAATAAAAGGCATCCAAATTGGGAATGAAGAAGTTAAATTATCACTCTTTGCAGATGACATGATGCTATATATAGAAAACCCTAAAGACTCCACCAAAAAGCTATTAGAAACAATCAACGAATACAGTAAAGTTGCTGGCTACAAAATCAACGCACAAAAGTCCATTGCCTTCCTATATACTAACAATGAAATCTCAGAAAAAGAAATACAAAAAACAATTCCTTTTGCAATTGCAGCAAAAAGAATAAAATACCTAGGAATAAACTTAACCAAGGATGTGAAAGACCTATATGCTGAAAACTATAAGACATTTTTGAAAGAAATTGAAGAAGACACAAAGAAATGGAAAGACATTCCGTGCTCATGGATTGGAAGAATCAACATAGTTAAAATGGCCATATTACCCAAAGCAATATACAGATTCAATGCAATCCCCATCAAAATCCCAATGGCATATTTTAAAGAAATAGAACAAAAATCATCAGATTTGTTTGGAACCACAAAAGACCCCGAATAGCCAAACAATCTTAAGGAAAAAGAACAATAATGGAGGTATCACACTTCCTGACTTTGGCTTGTACTACAGGGCTACAATCATCAAAACAGCATGGTATTGGCAGAAAATCAGACACATAGACCAATGGAATAGAATTGAGAACCCAGAAATAAAACCACATAAATATGGACAGATAATTTTTGACAAAGAAGCTAAAAACATACAATGGAGCAAAGACAGCCTCTTCAATAAATGGTGCTGGCAGAATTGGATAGCCACGTGCAAAAGAATGAAACTGGACTGCTATTTGTCACCATGTACCAAAGTTAATTCAAAATGGATCAAAGACTTAAGCATAAGACCTGACACAATAAACTGCATAGAAGAAAACATAGGTACTAAACTTATGGACCTTGGGTTCAAAGAGCATTTTATGAACTTGACTCCAAAGGCAATGGAAGTAAAAGCTAAAATAAACGAATGGGACTATATGAAACTTAAAAGCTTCTGTACAGCAAAAGAAACCATTGACAAAATAAAGAGGCCACCAACTGAATGGGAGAAGATTTTTGCAAACAGTGCCTCCGATAAGGGGCTAGTATCCAGAATATACAAGGAACTCATGCAACTCAACAACAAAAAAACAAACAACCCAGTTGAAAAATGGGCAGAGGACTTGAAGAGACATTTCTCCAAAGAGGACATACAAATGGCAAATAGACATATGAAAAAATGCTCAACATCACTAATCATCAGAGAAATGCAAATCAAAACCACAATGAGATATCACCTCACCCCAGTCAGAATGGCTATCATCAACAAGACAAATAATAACAAATGTTGGAGAGGCTGTGGAGAAAAAGGAACCCTCATACACTGTTGGTGGGAATGCAGACTGGTGCAGCCGTTATGGAAGGCAGTGTGGAGGTTCCTCAAAGAATTACGAATAGAATTGCCATATGACCCAGCAATCCCTCTCCTGGGTATCTACCCAAAAAATCTGAAAACATTTAGAGATAAAGACACATGTGCTCCAATGTTCATTGCCGCTTTGTTTACGGTGGCCAAGACATGGAAATAACCAAAATGTCCTTCGATAGATGAATGGATAAAGAAGTTGTGGTATATATACACAATGGAATACTATTCGGCAGTAAGAAAAGATGATATAGGAACATTTGTGACAACATGGATGGATCTTGAGAGAGTAATGCTGAGCAAAACAAGTCAGACAGAAAAAGCAGAGAACCATGTGATTTCACTGATATGTGGTATATAAACCAAAAACAACAAAAGAACAAGACAAACAAATGAGAAACAGAAACTCATAGACACAGACAATAGTTTAGTGGTTGCCAGAGGGCAACAGGGGCGGGGGGTGGGGGGGTGGGAGATGAGGGTAAGGGGGATCGAATATATGGTGATGGAAGGAGAACTGAATCTGGGTGATGAACACACAATGGGATATATAGATGATGTAATACAGAATTGTACACCTGAAATCTATGTAATTTTACTAACAATTGTCACCCCAATAAATTTAATAAAAAAAAAAAAACCAATTAAAAATGAGCAAAATATCTGAACAGACACCTCACACAGGAATATATACAGATGGGGAATAAGCATATGAAAAATGATTAATATCACAAATCACTGAGACGTTGTAAATTAAAATAACAGTGAGATACCACTATACACTTATTAGAATGGCTAAAAGACAAAACACTGACAACACCAAATGTAGAGGACTTGGAGGAAAAGGAACTTTCATTCATTGCTGGTGGGAATGTAAAATAGTACAGCCCCTTTAGAAGAGAGTTTGGCAGTATTTACCCAAATGAGTTGAAATTTCACGTCCTCACAAAAATCTCTACACTAAGGTTTATAGTAGCTTTATTCATAATTGCTAAATTATGGAAGCAACCAAGATGTCCTTCAATAGTTGAATGGATAAACAAACTGTAGTACATCTATATAATGGAATATTATTCAGTGATAAAAAGAAATGAGTGATCAAGCCATGAAAAAATGCAGAGGAATATTGAATATATATTGCTAAGTAAAAAGAAAAATATATGGATACAGTGAAAAAAGAATTAGTCATTCCCAGGTTCAGGGTAAGGGATGGAGGGGTGAAGAGGTGGAGCACAGAGGATTTTCAGGGGAACAAAACTATTCTATATGATACTATAATGGTGAATATATATGTATTATACATTTGTTAAAACCTAGAGAGTGTATAATACCAAAAATGAACCCTAATGTAAACTATGGACTTTATTTAGTAGTAATATATCAATATTGGCTCATCAGTTGTGACCAACATACCACGCAAATTCTAGATGTTAATAATAATGGAAGTCATATGGGGAAGAGGGATTATACAGGAATTCTGTACTTCCCACTCAAATTTTCTATAAAGCTAAAACTGCTCTAAAAAAATAAAATCTATCAGTTAAAGAAAAACTTACACCTAACATCAGATTTAATAGTGAGAGATTGAACCCCCAGCTGCCCTAAAATCAGGGATAAGGCAGGAATATCGTCTCTCACTACTCCTTTTTACTTATATTGGAAGGCCTAACCAGTGCTATAAGACACTAAAATAAAAGTTACATAAATAAAATAAAGGAAATAAAAGTTATACAGAATGAGAAGAAAGGTAGAAAAATGTCTCTATTTGCAGGCAACACAATTGTCTATGGTGAAAATCTCAACCTACAAAAGCTCCTAGAACTAAAAATTCACAAAATTCATCATACAAGGTCAATATACAAAAGTCAATGGTATTCCCACAATAACATTTCAATTTCTAATGTCACTGTTGCTTAATTAGCTGTCTTCTTTGCTAAGGAGAAGGACCCACCGTCTGCCTCACTATTTTCTCCCTGCACAATGCTTTGCACTCAGTAGAGACCCAATGAATATCTGTTGCATGAGTGTTATAATTACTTTAACATGTCTGCCTTTTTCTGGAAGGTGATTTCCTCAGGGGCAAAACCTGAGTCTCATCCCTCCATCTCCACAACTTAACCTACCCAGATACTGTTTCCCTGAAAATAAGACCTAGCTGGACAATCAGCTCTAATGCATATTTTGGTGCAAAAACTAATATAAGACCCAGTATATTATATTATATTATATTATATTATATTATATTATATTATATTATATTATATTATATTATATTATATTAGTCTATTCTATTCTATTATAGACCCGGTCTTATATTACAGTAAAATAAGACCAGGTCTTATATTAATTTTTGCTCCAAAAGATGCATTAGAGCTGATTGTCCGGCTAGGTCTTATTTTCGGGGAAACACGGTAGCTAGCATATAGTAGATGCTTAATAATTCTTCAAAAAATCACTAAATTAAAAATGCCCAAGCCAAGAGAATCTAAGTTCAACCCATTTGTCTGTCTCTTTCAGAATAAGCAACCCTTCTAAGTACAAGGCTGATAAAAATTACAATGTCTATTCTTTTCTCTTCTGATTTGTTTTTTTTAGAACAAAGTCTTTCCTACAGAGAATGGGATTTCACTTTCTCCTTGGGCCATCAGTAGCTAAACCCAGTGGAGGCGAGGGGTCTGGAATCCCACCCTTGAGCCAGCGTAAGAGGTTACAGGAACCTTTTCTGAGATGTAGTGGTGCTCTCTGAGTGAGGGTGACGCAGCTGGATTTTAACTAACGCCTCAGGCCATTCATACCTACCTAAAGGTGGAGAGCCACACTACAATGGGTTTAAATCACACATCTGCCTCTTACTCGGTGAGTGACCCTGGGTAATCATTTAGCCTTTTAGAGCCGCCTTTCAATCATCTATAAAACAGGCTTAACTATAACAAATGCTTCAGAGAATTGTTGCATGACTAGATGCATGGAAGAAAGCAAGCACTCACAAACACCACCTATGGATAGTATTATTATTATTATTATTATTATTATTATTATTATTATTATAGCCTTCTGACGTGAAATAGTTAAGGTCCTTCTCAGAACCTTCATGGTCTGCAACTGGATTCAGAGCCCATCCATCAGAGCCACATGAAGAAACAGTGCAGTGGGTTCTCACTCACACAGGGTTACATGAAAGGAGACATTACCTTAATGAAAAGTCATTCTTTCCTCAAAAATATCTGCCAGTTTTCTCCCTATGCCTGGAGGGGAAGGCATATTTTTTTACTGTTAAAGATAAAGACAGATTAAAGGGAAGCTGAAAATTCAGTCAGCTAGCTGTCCACATCCTTTGCTGCTACCACCCTCTCTGGGAATCCTGGGAGGCCTGCACTCTTTGCCAGGTCTGTAGCAGGAACCGGAGCCTCAAAAGCTCCCCTGCCCTGAGGTCCTGAATGAAAAAGTTTGCTGGACCTCCAGGATCTGTCAGAGCCCCAGCTCTTTTGTTCTATACTCAACCACCCTCCTGCTCTCTCCCACAACTGCTTTCACACCTGCTCACCAGGTGTTCACATCTTAGTAGTAGGCAAACCTTTGGGGCTGTCAAAGTTGGCTCATGGCCTCCCTTTGCATTGTTGCTGATTGAGTTTTAATTGGCAATTCTTACCTGTAATGGAATGTAATTGCATACATTCCCAGGAATCATTTGCAGAGTAGAAAGAAATTGATACATCTGGGATCTTTCTGGAGGAGTTAATTAATGCAGCAGATGGTACCACACTGGCTGGCCTAACAGTAGGGGTCTTTCATAGGGAAACAATAGTCCTCAGAGACAATGCCACTCCTGCCTGCCGCTTTGCTCCAGATGCCTCTTGGAGTATGTTTCTGGGTGGTATGTAGGCTGAAGGTCATCTTGAGGTCTCTGTCTAAACATCTGGTGTTGGGGACAAGGTCAACATAAGCATCAGCAGTGTAACACTGTGAGCCAGGCAGAGAAACAGCTACATCAAGCCCAGGGGCGCGGGCTCCTCTTAGGCTCCTTGCTGTATGACCTTGGACAGCTCCCCTCCCCTCACTGTGCCTGTTTCTTCTGCTATACAATTAGGGGATTAAATCAAACCCAAGCACTGGCAATTCACAGTGGTGCTTGTGGATTGGGGGTGAGGAGAGTGATGGGCAGGGTCCCTGGGCAACTCATATCAACCAAACCCAAGCTTCTCCACTTGGATCTGATGTGCTTGATAGTGCTATGGGCCAAATTCTGCCTGCCCAAAATCCATATGTTGAAGCCCTAACCCCCAGTACCTCAGAATGTGACTGTATTTGGAGATAAGGCCTTACCGAGGTGACTAAGTTCAAATGAAGCCATTATGGTGGGCCCTAATACATATGGCTTTTGTCCTCATAAGAAAAGGAAATTGGTAGAAAGAAAGCACAGAGATGCATACACAGAGGAAAGGCTGTGTGGGGACGTAGGTTGAAGGTGGCCACCCGCAAGCCATCGGCAGCAAAGGGAAGGCAAACCTGCCAGCACCTTGATCTTGGACTTCCAGCCTCCAGAACAGTGAAAAATAAATGTCTGGTGTTTAAGCCACCCAGTCTGTGGCATTTTGTTATGGCAGCTTGAGCAAACTAATACAAAAAATGTCTAAAATACTTTCTCCCCCCACCCCCGTGACTATAGGAGCGGCTCTTTCACTCTTACTTTGTGACCCAGGACTTTCTGAGTGTCACTACATACCAGACCCTCTTCTAAGCACTTATGTTACAGAGAACAAGACCAATCAGTTTCCTGATCTGGAGGCGAGAGGCCAACAATCTATACACAAATAGAACAAACACCAGGTGGCTATGAGTGTAAGTCGGAGAATTAAAATAGGGTGGTTTGGAGAGAGTAACTGAAGGACAGGGAGAGTCTTTCTGAGGAGGTGACACTTAAGAAGACATTCAAAATGGTCCTAAGGTGGGAACAGGGTAATGTGTTTGAGGCAGAGAAACACAGGCTTCTGTGCTGGGCCATAGAGATGATAAGGAAGCGTCTGATGACAGGAGTCGGGAGGGGTGAGAAGGGGCAGCGTGTGGAGGGCTCAAAGGTCCTCTGAGCTCCTTCTTGAAAGTCTGACGGCTTTCATAAGCAACAGTTACAGCTAATATCATATCTGTCATTTGCTGTCTGCAGAGTAATCACCCCTAACTCACTAAATGGTTGTGCATTTCTGAGAGTCCTCTATAGTCCCACTCCCAAAAGAAAACTAAAACTAAACTGCAGAACCAGGCCCCCACCACCGGGGCCAGAACATCTCAGTCTCCCAGTTTCCAGCTCTGGGTACAAAGCATCTACACGCACATTCTGGGTGGTCCTCCAGGAAAGCCAGTGAACATGGCCTTCAGAATCACAGACATCACCATCAGAAGTGCACTGAATTGGCACTGGCTTTGGCCTCACACTCACTTGAGTGTGAATTTGCCACTAATCCTGCCTTGAACTTAGGTAAGTCCCTTGATCTCACTGAGACTATTTTCTGAACTGATGGTGATTCATAATACCTTTGCTTTTTTTATTTGGTTTGGGGGATGAAAAAACCTGATTATATATGTGAAAATGCCAAGCCCAGTACCTGGCCACATAAATGTTAGTTGGCTTATGATGGTTTTCAGTAGTTGCTTCCTAAGTGTTGGTCTTGCAGACCTTCTAGGCTGAACTGTTCGGAGTCGTCAAAACACCTTTCAGCTCTCTGTCTCTTTGTCTCTCTCTCCCTCCACAGTACCTCAGTACCTGACATACTAGGAGAAGCAGTGGATGCTCAGCAAACTGAAAGGTCATACTGAAAACCCGAAATATTTATTATGTACCAGACATGATTCTAAAATTCACTTAACAATCACTATGACCTTACAGAATGGCTATTATGATTATCCTCTTTTCACAAATGAGAAAACTGAAACAAAGAGAGAATAAGTAACTTACATACTCATAGGTCACCAACTAGGAAGAGGCAGAGTTAAAACTGGGCCCAGGCTGTGAGGCTTGAGTCCCAGTGCTCTGAACCACTATTCCACACTGACTTCATCGGCTCCTTGCAAGGAAAGAGGCAGACAAGCCCTGCTTTATGAAGAAGACCAGGCAGTGGGGGAGCTTTCTTGGAATATGTCAAGACTCTCTTCCTCCTGACAACTCACAGTGAGGCCAGACTTCCCTCCAGGACGTGCAGGTCAGGGAACCTGCAGAGAGCTGAGTAAAGTTTTGGCTGCATGAAACTGGGCATATTAAGGATGTGGCACCGGTCGGCCTGGCATATTTCTCACCACAAATCCAGTATGTCTCAGTCAGGGGAGTCAATGATGATGACGACGATGACAATGACGATGACGATAATAATGGCCAGCACATCTGGGTACATGCTGTGCGCTGGGCCCTATGACATCTACCTGCATTCTCTGTTCAACATCTCAACTCGATGCTACTAACATGTTCTTTCACATGAGGACACAGGGACTCTGAGAGAGTGAATCATTTGGCCAACGGTGTGCTGTTCATAACGGTCAGGACCAGGTGTGGACCCATCCATGGCCTTCATCACTGTGGGGCAGTGCCCTAAATGAAGAGTGGGAGGAAGGCACAGATTTCTGGCCCCTCACATTGCAGTCATGTTTCCCTTGTCTGTAGTCCTCCATGCTCTCCCTGGCCTAGATGAGGCTGCCTCCTGCATATAGCCTTCTTTCATTTCTGGATTCTCAGAGACATTCCCTCTCTGATTCCCTCATTCTTCTACTCCATGCCTTCTCTTGGGGCCTGAATTTCATGCAGCTCTGAGTGGTTTCTATGCCTGATTGGGTATTAGCTTTTCTCTGTGAATTGACTGTCTCCCTTCAATTGCAGGGAGCAATGCTAGGCTTCACATGGAACTAGCACTTGTTGTTTGCTTTATTAACTGAATACCTTGTACATATGCATATGAATATATATTTATATATATGGAATGCATACTGTGTGTGTGTGTGTGTGTGTATACAGGCATACTTTGAAGATATTGTAGGTATAGTTCTAGGCGGCCACAATTCAGTGAGTGTTGAAAAGAGTGAGTTGTAAGCTTTTGCCTTCAATTTGTAAAACAACAACAACAAAAACAACACACAATAAAACACACATACATATGTCAGACAATTAAGTTCGTGAACTTGTTGCAACAATGTTGATGACCTTCTTTGATATCAGAGGGATTATTCATTATGAATTTGTACCAACTGGACAAACAGTTAACCAAGTTTACTACTTGGAAGCGCTGAAAAGGCTGTGTGAAAAAGTTAGACGACCTGAACTTTTCACCAACAATCCATGGCTCTTGCACCAGCTCACATGGCACTGTCTGTGAGGAAGTTTTTAGCCAGTAAACAAATAACTGTATTGGAATACCCTTCCTACTCACCTAATCTTGCCCCCAATGACTTCTTTCTTTACCCAAAGATAAAGGAAATATTGAAAGGAAGACATTTTGATGACATTCAGGACACCAAGGGTAATACGATGATAGCTCTGATGACCATTCCAGAAAGAGTTCCAAAATTGCTTTGAAGGATGGACTAGGCTCTGGCATTTGTACATAGCTTCCAACGGGAGTACTTTGAAGGTGACCATAGTGATATTCAGCAATGAGGTTGTAGCACTTTTTCTGGGACAAGTTCACGAACTTAATTATCTGATTTTGCATGTATAGATGACCTTTGTCATTTCTTTCCCACAATCTTGAGATAGGTATTGTGTCCCAATTTTACACAAAATAAAACTTAGGCTGAGAAAAGCTGCTGACTTGCCTTAGGTCACACTGTTAGTGGTTGCGGAACCTGGGCTGAGAACCACGTGTGCCTGTTCCCCAACCCGGCAGCTCCCGCACTGCACTAGAGATTCTAGGGTCTTATAAACATTTACAGAGCAGTTTCGAGGCAAAGCTCAGCGTTTCCTTCCTCTCAGTCAAACTATGACCTCTGTTATATGATTTTTGTGCTTTTGTCTTTTTGTATCTGATACTGGCTATTTTCAGAACAGTCATTACCAATCACCAGCTCAACAAAGACACTTTTGTTATAGTTTGTCAATAATTGAAATGTGACAAATAACATACGACGATTTTGTAATAATTACCACTGGAGACAGGAAAGGGCCCAGCTCTGAGAGTCCCTGGTGGAGCTAAAAGGAGTCAGGGTTGTCATTCATACTCAAGCCAAGCCCCATTGCCTCCCTTTGCTCTTCATGGGGACTGCTACCTCTTTCCCCATAGTCCTCTGTCTCACCAACTGCATGCCAGGCCAGCACTTCATGACTGGGAACTGCCTGGAAAACCCTTCTGGCTTTCGGTAAAAAGGGGAAACCCTGCAATGACTGCGACAAGCAGGGACAGCTATACTCACGATCCCTCGTCTTTTTCCTGCATCAGGTCCTTTCTGTGTGTGCAGCCAACTGGGTGGCCTCCAACAGATCACGTTCTCACGTCTCATGAACATAAATTCAAGTACTGCCAACCATTCCAGTCTCCCCTCTCCTATAATATGGAGAAAACTTTATTTGCCACTGTTAAAAAAAAGAGACAACAGACCTAAAATGAAGTCACTTGTGCTAAGCTCCTATCACCAAACCAAGACTTAATGCCTAACTTAGAGTTTCAACCTCTCCCAGGAATGGAATCTTAAACCAAACAATCTGAAATTACCAGATCAGCAGAAGTTAGGTAATCTGCCTGATAGACCCCCTGCAGTCTCCTAAATGAAGGTGACCTTGCCACAAACAAGCCCGTCTTTGTAGTACCTTCACTGTACCACACCCTTCTGCCTATTAGCCTTTCATTTTGCGCAGCTCTTTGGAGCACCTTTCTGTTTGCTAGATGGGTTGCTGCCCAATTCATGAATTGTTGAATAAATCCAACAAGATTTTCAAAATTTACTCAGCGCAATTTTATTTTTTAACACCGCTTCTTTTCCAAGGGCTTTCAAGTTAAATCAAATCAAATACTCCATTTGACAGTGTCAAAGTTATCTGCCAATATTAGGTGTAATTATAATCTAGAACCTACTCTGTTTTGTCTATCTTTCTCATTCCATTTATCTTTCTTTTTCTCCCTCGCTTTTCACTTTTTTTTTCAGTTCATTCCTCCATTATAACCCTTTATTTTTCTCCTTCCTTTTCCCTCTACAAACCTCCTCTACTATCTCCATATCCCTCTTTGTTTAATAAAGCATTTATCAAGAGATGGGCAGAGAGCAGGGTCTTTTCCCAAAATCTAATGGAATTCACAACTATTTATTTCCTGACTGATTTTGTAGGCAGATAATTTGCACTAAATTTATGCAGAAAGTGGAAAACAATATGTATGTAATAAAAGCAACAGGAATAGTTTTGCAGACAAGAGGAACAAAAGGATATTCTTTAACCAGGCAGGCAGCCTATGAGACAGATCCAAATTCATCAAAGAATCAACCATTTCCCTTAAAGACAGTGCCTGACATGGATGATGATCTGGCCACACTAGCGTCATCCCCTAGGTTTAGGTCATTGGCCCTCCTCACAGGCATGAGTGGTGAGGCATGGGCACATAAAATAACAATTTTTCTTTTTCTTTTAGTTTTGCGGTTTAAATTTATTTTAAATTGGAATTGCATATTGGAGGAGCACCATATTTTCAATGTTTAGGCCTTAAAGTCCTTAAACCATCTCTGAATCTCCCTCCTCCTCCTCCTCCACCTCCTCCTCCTCCTCCTTCTTCTTAGTTTCAGGTGTACAAAGCCTAAGATTACAATTTAATAGAGATTACTATTTTTTAAATCTTTTTCTTCTAGAAGAGATAATTGTATCAGATTCTCTAGGAGTGAAGCAGTACCATCCATATTTTTAAGAGCTCCCCGGTTGATTCTAAAGCACAATTTAAGTACTACTTTGCTCCCATTCCCCACTCCTTCCACTTTGGCAACCAACAGCTTGTTCTCTATAAAATGTATCTGTTTCTGTTTTGTTTTGTTTATTCATGTTTTTCTCAGATTCCACATATAAGTGAAATTATATAGTGTGTCTTTCCCTGTCTCACTTAGTTTACTTAGCATAATACGTGCATCTTCTAGGTCCATCCATGTAGTCACAAATGACAAGAATTCATGCTTTTTTATTCCAGAGTAATATTCCATTATATATATATATATATATATATATACAATTTTTTATCCATTTATCTATTGATGGACCCTTAGGTTGCTTCCATATCTTGGCTGTTGCAAAGAGTGTTTCAATGGACATAGGCGTGCACATATATTTTAATTTAGTGTTGTTGTTTACTTTGGATAAATACCCAGAGGTGGAATTGCTGGGTTATGTGGTAGCTCTATTTTCAGTCTTTGGAGAATCTCCATACTGTTTTCCACAGTGGCTTCACCAACTTACAATCACACCAATAGTGCACAAGGATTTCCTTTTCTCCACATCTTCACCAACATTTGTTATTTGTTGATTTATTGATGATAGCCATTCTGACTGGTGTGAGGTAACACCTCATTGTGGTTTTCGTTTGCATTTTCCTGATGATTAGTGATGTTGAGCATCTTTTCATATGTCTGTTGGCCATCTGTAGGTCTTCTTTGGAGAAATGTCTAATCACATCTTCTGCTCATTTTTTAATTGAATTGGTGTATATGTGTGTGTGTGTGTGTGTGTGTGTGTGTGTGTGTGTGAAGTTGTGTGAGTTCCTTATATATTTTGGATATTAACCTCTTATCAGAAGTATCATTTACAAATATTTTCTTAGACCATTCAGTAGGTTGTGTTTTCATCCTGTTGGTTTCCTTCTCTGTGCAAACCATTTTAGTTTGATATAGTTCCATGTGTTTATTTTTTCTTTTGTTTCCTTGCCTGAGGAAACATATCCAAAAAAATGTTGTTCAGAGTGATGTCAAAGAGTTTACTGCCCATGTTCTTCTAGGAGTTTTATGGTTTGGGTCTTACATATAAGTCTTTCATCTATTTTGAGTTTATTTATATATGGTTTTAAAAAGTGGTCCAGTTTTGTCGTTTTTGCATGTTTCTATTTAGTTTTCCCAACACCACTTATTGAAGAGACTGTCTTAACCTTCATTGTATAGCCTTGCTTCCTTTGTCATAGATTAAATGATTTACTTCTGGGATCTCTATTCTATTCCATTAATCTATATTATCTGTTTTAATGCTAGTACCATCCTGTTTTGAATATTTGCAGTATAGTTTAATATCAAAAAGTGTGATACCTCCTACTTTGTTCTTTCTCAGGCTGAAATGGGGTCGGTTAATGTGTTGGGAAACACACAGCAGTGATTTGCAGGTAGGCCAGAGCACCTGGATAGAGCCCCCCATCTGCCCTATGGAGGGGATGGAGAACGTGAACAATGGCACCCACTGGCTTCTCCAGCCCCCAGAATTCCTGCATCTCCCTGAGGGCTCCCTGGGATTTGCAGCCTTCTCTATTCAGTTTCTTTCTCTTATTTGTTGACAGAAGCTGTTGATTCAGCTCTAGGTTGTCTTTTAGGAGTAATTACTACCTATGTAAATGTACGATTATATTTGCTTTTGCTCAGGGGAGAGGGTGAGTTCAGCATCCTCCTACACTGCCACTGTCTTGGACCTCCCGCACATTGTGCCTTCTCAAGATTTCTTTGGCTATTTGGAATCTTTTGTGGTTCCATATAAATTTTAGGATTGCTTGTTTTGGTTCTGAGAATGCCATTGTTATTTTAATAGAGATTACATGGAATCTTTATATTGTTTAAGTAATAAGGACATTTTAACAATATCTATCAGTCCTTCCAATCCATGATCATGGTATTTTTTTTCCAATTATTCGTCACCTCTTCAATGTCTTTCTTTAATGTCCTATAGTTTCCAGAGTACAGGTTTTTCACATATTTGGTTAAATTTATTTCTAGGTATTTTCTGCTTTTTTATGCAATTGTAAATGGGATTGTTTTCTTAATTTCTCCTTATGACCATTAATTATTGATGTATAGAAATATAACAGGTTTCTGTATTCTGTAATTTGACTGAATTTATTAATTCCAATAGGTTTTTTTTGGCAGGGGTCTTTAGGGTTTTCTATATTTAGTATTATGTCATCTGCAAATAATGAGAGTTTTACTTCTTCTGTTCCAATTTGGATACTTTTTAGTTCTTGTCTGATTGCTGTGGCGAGGACTTCCAATAATATGTAGACTGGAAGTGGTGATGGTACCCTTGTCTTGTTTCTTATCTGAAAAGAAAAGTTTCAGCTTTTCACTATTGACTATAATATTACATATGGTTTTATCATACATAACCTTTATTATGTTAACATATGTTCCTTCTATACACACTTTGTTGAGAGATTTTACCATAAAATAATGTGGAATTTTGTTGAATGCTTTTTCCTCATCTATGGAGATGATATGATTTGTGTCTTCCATTTTGTTAATGGCATATATCACATTCATTTATTCACAGATACTGAATAATCTTTGTATACCTGGGACGAATTCCACTTAGTCATGGTGTATAATCTTTAATGCATTATTGAATCTGTTTTGCTAACATTTTATTGATAATTTTGCATTTATATTCACAAAGAATTTTTGTCTGGTTTTTATGAATTTTAAAAATTTTATTTTTCAACTACAATTAGCTTTCAATATTATATTAATATCAAGTGTACAGCACAGTGGTTAAACATTTATATAATTTATGAAGTGATCCCCTGATAAGTCTAGTACCACCTGGCACCATACACTGTTATTGTAATATTATTGACTATATTCCATATGCTGTATTTTACATCCCCATGACTATTTTGTAATTGCCAATTTGTACATTTTAATGCCTTCACCTTTTTCACTGAGCTCCTCAAATCGCCTCCCATCTAGCAACCATCAGTTTTTTTTTCTGCATCTATGAGTTTGTTTCCATTTTGTTTATTAAGCTTCTTCTTTTTTTTTTTTAGATTTTATATATAGTGGAATAATTATATTTTTCTTTTTTTAATCTTTTTTTTAATTTATTTTTTAATAAGTCAGACAGAAAGGTATTTTTCTTTCTCTTTCTGACTAATGTTATTTAGCATAATATCCTATAGATCTATATATGAGGTGTAATCAAAAGCCACAGTGAATGTTTAAATTAAAAAAAAAATTATTACAGTAAAAGACACATTGCCATTAACCCCCCTCAAATTACTCCTCCTCGCTTTGGACACACTTATTCCATCGTTCTTGCCACTTTTTGAAGCAGTTCTGGAAGTCCTCTTTTGTGAGCAGCTTTAGTTGTGTTGTCATGGCTGCCTCCACGTCCTGAATTGATGCAAACATTGACATTTCATGATCATTTTGACTTTGGGGAAAAGCCAGAAGTTGCACGGTGCCAGATCCAGTGAATAAGGTGGATGAGGACACACCATAATGTTTTTATTTGACAGAAATTGCTATACCAGAAGGAATGTGTGACATGGAGCCTTTCTGTTATGATCAAAACATATGGTGAATGCTGCTGCTGAGTGCCATCCAACAGAAAGGCAGGGATCTTCAATACAGGAAGCAGTGTGTTGAACCTTAGTAACAGTGTGTGACAAGTTTCAATTTGTCCAGTGCGGTCAGTTGGGTGTGAGCTACAGTTGAGAGAAGGTGTGTTTTAAAGTGTGCCATAAATAATGGATCATGAACAATGCATTAACATGAAATGGACAAACAGTTTCATCCTCCATCATGACAATGCTCTGTGCCACACATGGCTTCTGGTACAGCAATTTCTGTCAAATAAAAACATTATGGTGTGTCGTCATCCACCTTATTTACCAGATCTGGCACCATGCAACTTCTAGCTCTTTCCCAAAGTAAAAATGATCATTCAGGACATTGAGGTAACCATGACAGCAAAACTAAAGGCAGTCACAAAAGGTGTCTTCCATAACAGTTTCAGAAAATGGTAGGAACAATAAGATAGGTGTGTTCTAAGGGGATTATTTTGATGGGGATTAATGGCAATGTGTCTTTTACTGTAACAATTTTTTTTAAGCATTCACATATTGTTTGAGCACATGTCATATGTTGTCAAAAATGATAAGATTTCATTCCTTCTTATGACCAAGTAATATTCTAGTGTGTGTGTGTGTGTGTGTGTGTGTGTGTGTGTGTGTGTATATATATATATATATATATATACACACACATATATATAGTCTTTTTTAATTAAATTTATTGGGGTGGCAATGGTTAGTAAAATTTCATAGGTTTCAAGTGTAAATTCTACATCATCTATATATCACATTGCGTGCTCACCACCCAGTGTCAATTCTCCTTCCATTGCTATATATTTGACCCCATTTACCCTCTTCTACCATCCCTTTCCCCCCTTACACTTTGGTAACCAGTAAACTGTTGTCTGTGTCTATGAGGTTTTGTTTCTTTATTTTTTGTTTTGTTCCTTAGTTGCTTTCAGTTTTACATCCTACATATGAGTGAAATCATATGGTCTCAACTTTTTCTGTTTGACTTATTTCACTTAGCATAATAATCTCAAGATATATCTATGTTGTCGCAAATGGCAGTATTTCATCTTTTCTTATGGCAGAGTAGTATTCCATTGTGTATATACACCACATCTTCTTTTTTTTGTGTGTGTGTGTGTGTGTTTTATTTTATTAAATTTATTGGGGTGACAATTGCTAGTAAAATTACATAGATTTCAGGTGTACAATTCTGTATTACATCATCTATAAATCCCATTGTGTGTTCACCACCCAGAGTCAGTTCTCTTTCCATCACCATATATTCGATCCCCCTTACCCTCTTCTCCCACCCCCCATCCCCCACCCCCCTTACCCTCTGGTAACCACTAAACTATTGTCTGTGTCTATGAGTTTCTGTTTCTCATTTGTTTGTCTTGTTCTTTTGTTGTTTTTGGTTTATATACCACATATCAGTGAAATCACATGGTTCTCTGCTTTTTCTGTCTGACTTATTTCGCTCAGCATTACTCTCTCAAGATCCATCCATGTTGTCACAAATGTTCCTATATCATCTTTTCTTACTGCCGAATAGTATTCCATTGTGTATATATACCACAACTTCTTTATCCATTCATCTATCGAAGGACATTTTGGTTGTTTCCATGTCATGGCCACTGTAAACAAAGCTGCAATGAACATTTTAAAAGTCCATTTTGTCTGATATAAGTATTGCTACCACAGATTTTTTTCTTTTCCATTCACATGGAAATAATGTTTTCTATCTTTTTAAATTCAGTCTGTCTATGTCTTTTGATCTAAAGTGGGACTCTTGTAGGCAGCATATGTAAGGGTCTTGTTTTCTTATCCATCCAGCCACCCTATGTCTTTTGATTGGAGAAGTTAATCTATTTATATTGAAAGTTATTATTGATATATGTTTTTATTACCATTTTATATTCACATTTCTCCTTCTTCTTCTTCTTCTTCTTCTTCTTCTTCTTCTTCTTCTTCTTCTTCTTCTTCTTCTTCTTCTTCTTCTTCTTCTTCTTCTTTGAGTCCCTTCAACATTTCTTGTAATACTATTCTGGTGGTGATAAATTCCTTCAGCTTCTTTTTTGGGGAAGCTCTTTGTCTGTTTCTAAATGATAACCTTGCTCGGTTGTTTCTTTTCATTATTTTGAATATTTCATGCCAGTCCCTTCTGGCCTGCAATGTTTCTGTTGAGAAATTAGCTGACAGTCTTATGGGAGCTCCCTTGCAGGTAACTAACTGCTTTTTGCTTACAGCTTTTAAGATTCTTTGTCTTTAAAATTTGGCATTTAAATTATGTGTCTTGGTGTTGGCCTCTTTGAATTCATGTTATTTGGGACTTTGTGCTTCTTGGACTTGTACGTCTATTTTCTTCACCAGGTTAGTGAAGCTTTCTGTCATTATTTCTTCAAATATTTTTTCCATCCTTTGATCTCTCTTTTCCTACTGGTATGCCTGTGACACGAATGTTGGTATACTTGTTGTCACAGAGGTCCCTTAAACTATCCTTTTTTTTTTTCATTATTATTATTATTTTCTTTTTGCTGTTCTAATTGGTTGTTTTCTGCTACTTGTATTCCAAATCACTAATTTGATCCTCTGTCTCATCTAATCTGCTGTTGATTCCATCTAATGTATTCTTCTTTTCAGTTATTGTATTCATTTTGGACGGGTTATTTTTCTATTTTCTATATCAATTTTTATGTTTACTATCTCTTTTTTGATGTTCTCACTGGGTTCATCTATTTTTTCCTAAGTTCACTGAGCAGCCATATAACCAGTTTTTTGAACTCTATAGCTGGTAGATTGCTTGCTTCCATTTTATTTAGTTTATTTCTTGGAGTGTTTTCCTGTGCTTTCATTTGGGACATGTTTCTTTGTCTCACCAATTTGGCTGCCTCCCTGTGTTTGTTTCCATGTATCAGTTAGCTCTGCTAGATCTCCCAGCCCTGGCAGGGTGACCTTATGTAGTAGGTGTCCTGTGGGGTCCAGTGCCTCAGTTTCCCTTTTCACTTGAGACTAATATTGCAATGGTGTCTCTTGTGTGGGTTGTGTGTGCCTTGATTGCTGTTGGCATATCAATGGGTGGGATTGACTCTTAGGCTGACTGGCTGTGAGGACTGGCTATGACTATAGCAGATGAGCTGTTGTACGAGGGTTGACCCCGCAGTGTGGAATTTACTTTAGCGGGACACTGGTGTGGGCCAAATTCATCCTGAGTGTGGGTCATTTGTGGCACTCTTGTGTTGCTCTGGTATGTTCTAAATCTGACTACTGTGTGCTGGTTCTGGGGCCTCTTGGGAAGGGCCATAGTACAGGCCAAGATCAGCTGCTGTCTGTGCCTGGGTGGGGCCACATCTAAGATTTGAAAAGTGATCTGCAGTTGGTTGATGTCTGTGCTAGGCTTGTATGTGCCTGGAAGGGGCTATGCCGTAAACTGAGGCCAGCTGCCATTAAGTCCAGTCTTGGGGCCACTTAGCAAGACATACAGGGTACACCAAGGCCTGCTACTGCTTATTTGGGGTTTGGGGACCTTTGAGAGATTTTAGGAAAGTCTACAGCATGTACCAAGGCCATCTGCTTGTGAGGAAAGCCGCTAAAAATGGTTTGTACCAGTGCACCAGTAGGGTGGGGTGTGGTCTCAGAGAATAACAAGGGCAAGCGAGTGGTGTGAATCATGTTAATGGAGAGCTCAGATTTGATGCCCACCTGTGCTTGCTAGCTGTTCGGGGAGATGGTTCAACAAAGAATCAATGGAGCTTACCAGCACTTCTGTCAGAGGGAGTGCTTCCCCTCCAAACCTAGCCCTAAATCCAAATAATTCAGTTCTACCCTATATGTCCCTGGCATATTTTGAGCTGCTGTCCCTTTGTTGGAGCTTAGGGTGAGTATTTGTGAATGAATGAGTCTGCGCATGGGCCCTTTAAGAGGACACCTAGTTATACAGCAGTCCTCTGTCTCATCTGGATGGAATCCCCACTGATTTTCACAGCCAGATATTGTGGGGACTCCTCTTTCTGGTGCTGTGACACTGGGTCAGTGAGCCCAATACAGGGCTAGGACCCTTTGCAGGGGTACCTGCAAAGCCTAGATACACCTCTTGATTCTTATCTACCACATGTGGATGTGGAACCACCCCATTTGGTGTCTGCACCCCCGCTACCAGTTTTGATGTGAGTTCTTCTTTATATGCTTAGTTATAGGAATTCTGTTCAGCTAGTCTTTAAGTGGTTCCCAAGGATGGTTGTTCTATAATTTAGTTGTAATTTTGATGTGGTCATGGGAGGAGGCAAGCACAATATTTTCCTACTCTGCCATCTTGACTAGAAGCCCCAGATCTAAATGAATGGTGTTTATAAGACACTTAGTTTGTGGTATTTATTATAGCTGCTCAAACAGACTAAGACAGTGGTCCACACATGGGTCAAGTTCTTCTACTCCTAAATATTTACACAATAGTAATGAAAACACATGTCCCCAAAAAGACTTATAAAGGAACCTATCATGGAAATGAATATAACCTGAAACTGAAAAAAATTTTAATATACATCAACATATGGAAGATAAACAACTCTGGTATACTTAAACAGAGAAATATGTATTTGTCAATTCTAATGAAAGTGTACACCGGAAATATGAGTTTTGGGTTATTATTTATATCTCAATAAAGTTGATTAAGATTAAATTCCCTGAATCATATTGACCAAACTGTTAACGCCCAGTCCCCATACCTTCCACTGAGCCATGACGAAAACCCCATAACAGCCCCCATTTTCTGACCCAGGTTCTCACCTCTGGGGCAATCAGTATCGACCACTGTGACAGGGCAGGGGATGCTGGTCCTTGGGGCAGGAGAGGCCTGATGGGGGGAAGTGAGTGAGGGGTGCAAGCCCAGGCACAGCAGAGCATGCCAAACCATAAAATGATTATTTCTGCATCACCAGAACCAAATGTAAACTTGGGTTTAGGTCAGAGGCTATTGTGATGATATTGTTAGCTAAGTTTAAGGATTTAAAAAAATAATAGTAGTACTGACAACGGTCTCTTTTTGAAATGTGAGAATTTTTATCTTGACAAATAAGTGCAGTGTGAAATTTTTTATTTAAAAAGTAAAATAAAAGCAGGTTAAAACAATACAGTTATAAATCAGTGTGAAAATAATACAAAATATAGATTTTTTTTTTTAATGAAGAAACCCAAAATGTGTCCAATTTTATATAGGCTCTACCTTTTCAAGAAATGAGGATAAAGCTGAAAATCTAACTTGGGTTTTTTGCTGCTGAAAAATGCACAGATAACAGAAAAAACAGTTAAGATCAAACATTGTGATAAGATTACTTGCTATACCTGCATGATATTTTTGTTGTTGTCATTTATGACATTTATTTCTGTTTTCTCTAAGTTGGCGTGCTGACACTGTGCTCTCTGATTACCATTTCCTGCTGTTCTTCCCACACACAAATAATTCCAATCCAGTCTATCTCCTCTCACTCACAGTACTGCTTGTTTCTTCCTTGTCCCTCACCCAAACCATTGTTATCTAAAATTTTCTTTTCCCCAATAAATTTAATTAAAAAAAGAAAAATAAAAAAATAAAATAAATAAAAAAATAAATAAATAATAAAAATAAAATAAAATAAAATTTTCTTTTCTTTTCACATTATTAGTTATTAATTGCTGTGTAACAAATTCCCCCAAATCTGGCATTTAACAACAAACTTTTGTTATTTCAGTTTCTTTGGGTCAGGATCCAGACATTCTGGCTCAGAATATCAGAAGGCGACAGTCAAGCAAACTTGACAGGGCTGTGGTCATCTATAGGCTAAAGCACCTTTCTGTCTTCCAGCTTTCTCACATGGCTGCTGGGAGGAGGATTTAGCTCCTTTCTCCTCAACAAGAAAACTTGTTTCTTCAACTTTTATTGCCAGTGAGAATTATCTCCTGTGTGTGGAAAGCAAGAAATGTTATGGTCTAATCACATGTGCAAAAACTATTCGACCTGACAACAACCTGGGCAGGAAATTTCAGACTATTTTTACAGATTAATGAAGCCAATAACCCAGAAGGTCACATGACAAATTCTGGTGGGACGGAGCACAGGGACTCTGCTCCATTTTAACTCCCACTGTCTAAAACCATCACCTCACAGGAAATGTACTGCTTCATTTTTTTTCCACCCTGAGGAGGGTACAGAAACAAAAAGAAATATCAAAAAATAGCAACAACCCAATAAGCAATATATTTCTTCTTAAGTTTGTTTCTTTTTCTACAAGGGAATATGGTAGTGAAAGTAAATAAATAAAAAGACTAACTTTCCAGATAGTCAGCTATCTTGCAATTAAACAAATCCTCAAGACTGATATAAATATGCATGTGTGTTCATTCTCCAGTTTGCAGAAACTAACTGCAACAAGAGCATTAAGATAAATATATTAGACATAATAACTGTCAACAGCAATTGGGGGAGATTGTAAGGGCTGGTTTATTCATTAGTTTGTGCAGAAGTTCAATGGCTTTTTAATTATGCACTGCTATTTTTTCTCCTGTCCTCCTTTTGTCTTTTTGTTTAAAAAATCATCATTTGAGGTTTTCAAATCTCTGCAGCACCTGTAACAGATATTGAGGTCTGTCCTGAGGAAGACTTGGGAGTAATCCTCAGTCCTGACTTCTAAGATGTCAGGATTGAAGCCCAAAGCCCAGCCCAGGGTTTTGATGAAGCAGGTATAAGCTGAGTGACGCTCCATTCCCCACCTTCCAACAATTTGCAAGCCACGTGAAAATGCCTGTATCTTGCTCACGTTGCCCATTTGGAAGAAATTACTAAATAATAACAAAATTGAAATACAGCAAAGGAAAGACAAAAATCCCAAGCTGAGCTGTGTTCTGTTCTTCCCTGTAGAGGTACTTGTCCTGTTTCTCTCAGCATCGCCATTTTCTCTGTCCTCTGCATTGATTGTTCTTTGTTTTTCTGCTCAGAGTTTTGTCAGGTCTCCTCAAGGCCTCTCCCTAGCCAGACCCCAGGGCCTGTCACTAAGGCCCATTCCATCCCACAGTCATGGCCTGAGCAACAGTTCAGGGTGAAGAGGCATCACCAGGGGACGTCCTGCTGAGCAGAATGATCAGAGACGCGCACAGGGCACAGCCCTCCAGGGCTACCTGTGTGCCTCCTCTGGTTCTTCAAACTGACCTGATGCTGCCAGCTGCACATAATGGAAGGGGGAAGGAATGGGGGAGACCCACATGAGGGTCCCCAACACATGCTGTCAGTGGGAGCCTCTGTGGATGCCTAATGTGGGGACGCCTGGGGCCACAGGAGTTTCTGTTTCCTGTAACTGAACAGAGGAGGAGCCACGCCTCCCTGACACCGACACCATTCCTCTCCTCATCTTGGGGCTGACACTTCCTACTGTGCGCCTTTGTGTAGGATCCCCCCCACTAATCAGAAGGGACAGAGCATCCTCACTGGCCTTGCTCTTTACCTTCAATTCACCCAACAAAGACTTTCTGTGTGGCCCAGGGATGCCAGCCCTGTGGGCTGGGCTTGGAGCCTGTGGATTTGAACAGAGGGGTCCTCAGGGATGTGTGGCCGTGTGGCCTTTGCGAATGGGGGCGCTGCTCAGAAACCACAAAGGGTAGTGCAGTGGGAAGAGACATAGAACTGGTTTCAAGGCCCTTTCTGACTCACCAAGGACCCATGACCAACCCATTGTGTTTCATGTTTTGCTCTCAGACTTGGAACTCTGACAAGCAGATAGACACAAAAATGGGGTTTTATGTAACTACTGTGAGGAGTGTTTAGCAGGAGGGGGAAAGGCCCCTGAAAGCTTTTAACTAATTAATTAATTTTGCATTGGCTTTTTCTCCCCCAAATATTTTATTCTGTGGTTACTATATGAAATACACATGCTTGTTCTTGAAATATAAGTAAATTTGGATAATCAAACACGGTAAATATTTTCTAATAAACTCACCTCTCACCACCTATAACATATTGGTATATAACTTTAAAGAATGTTTTTCTCATATAAATTTTGCCTTTTAAAGTATGTGTTGAATTGTAGACCCAGTGACAGAGGAACTTTTTTTCTTTGCCCCTTAGTGGGTAGAGATAAATAAACGGGGGACTGAACAGGTCAGAATAGATATTTGGCCCTCACCCCATCTAAGCAGCGGGCCAAGAGGGACATGAGTCCAGGAGGGGAATGGTGAAGAAGTGGGCATACGCAGACGAGGTGACCACACGCTCTGTCCACACCTCCACTCTGCCACCCTCTGGACCATGTCCGAGGGAGCAGTCACAGCACTGGAGGAAGAAGGTCACTTTTTGGAAGCAACGTAAGCATGAGGGTTTGCAGCTAGATGACCTGGGTTCAAGTCCGTTTTGTTGGCCACATTGTGAGGCCTGGGACAAGTTGCTGACATCATCTTAGCCTCAGTTTTCACAACCAAGAGACAGAGAAAATAGAATTATGTACCTCTCAAGATCGTTGTGAGGAGTCAATGAAATATTGTTGGAGAAGGTGCGTCGTGCATGCCAAAGTCCTGACATTCTGTTCATTTTTACATCAAAGTCATGGTGAAAAGCCACTAAGAGTATTCTCCAGAAGGAAAAACAACAACAAACCACATCTCTCTGCCTTTTTACAGTAACACCAGGAATAATGCAAGAACCCCTTTGGATGAATATTACTAGGCCATATCTTTCAGGTTTCGACACTTCAACAAAGCACAAGGGGTTACCCTTCAGTGCTTTGAAGAAAGCAGCATCTCTGGAGCCTGGACCGCTGACCATGGTGCACCTGAGCAGTAAAGTCATTCCAGGCTGTCCCACCCCCGAGTCTGTCCCCTGTAGTCCTAGACAGTGAGGGAGATATTGGGATCCAGCCCTGAGTCTGTGCTTTGCCTCCCTTGGGGGAAGCAGTGGGCACTTATGATACAGGATAGTTAGCATGTCCATAGGTAGAGAGGGAGGTCCCTGGTGGAATAAACAAAGACAGCCATATTCTAAAGCTCCAGGTTTTGAAATCACTTCTTCGCTCCAGGACAAAATGTAACAAGGCCTTGAGGTTAATCATAAAATTCCTTTTGGCCTGACAAATAGAAGAGATCTGATAGATAAGAGTGGGTTACTTTGCTAATTCCTTCAGGATGGGCAAGCAGAACAAACCTGGTAGACGAATTTCATTAGAAGGCGCCAGTTCCCTTCTTCAAACAAGTTCCCTTCTTCAAACAGCTTCCCTTCCCCAAACAGGCAAGTGAAGGTATAAAAGTAAGAGCTTTTGTCTCAGTCACAGGGCACCCACATTCGGGACCAAGCTCTGACTCTTTACTTTCAATAAATCACCCTCTTTTTAAAACTCTTTGCCTCTCCTGGGTCCGTGTTTCCATTCTTTGGTCTCACGAGACACGATCCCGGCCCACACCCATAAACTGCCGGCAGATCCAGCATCATCTACATCATTTGGGGACTCACAGGAAAAACATTCCTACCTCACTTAGAGAATTAGGGCCTACAGTCTAAACACTGAGTGAGCCTCAGCAAGACCAGCAGCAGCAGGATCCAAATTGCAGAATTGAGCCCTTCTCTCTGGTGACTCAATCTCCCCGCTATTTAGGTGCTGAAATAACCTGTTCAGTCTTCCCTATGGCTTCTAGGCCATTTTCAGAATCTCATCGCCAGATCACAACTGGAATTCTGTGAACAGCCACCAGACAGCTTTCCCTCCTACCATCACATCTGTGTAGCCTCCAGGGCTGTGGTGTGTGGCTGCCCAACGGGGGCCTTCCTGTGGGACCACGTGCAGCTCTGAACCAGCTGGGGTGGGGTGGGGGCAGACCACCATTGCATGTGGCTCAGGCTCGGTTTTGAGAGGAGCAGAGGCTGCCGGTCCTGTTGTGGCATCAGCCCAGCCCTGCTCTCTCTGAGGGCTCAGACCCAGCTCTGTTGGAGGGGCTCAAAGCCTTGCAGCCAGCCACACCTGGACAAAGGCCTCCCTCTGCCTTCTCCCCATCTGCATCCAGAGCTGAGCCACACATCTGCACCTCTGGGTAACTCGCCGCTGCTTTGATCTCCAGTACTCACTAACTTACTTCTTACCCCAAGGTGGCCGTTTCCTTCCCCAGAATTATAAACAAAAGAGTTGCCACCTTTGCAGACCTCTCCATCTGGTGGCAGAGGTAGACATGCTGACAAATAGCAATAATACACTAGGATAAGAACTATAGTGTTAGAGTGGTGACCTTTGCCTGGGGCTGGCTTCCCATGGGCAGTGGCTTCTGCCCTGGGTTTGCCACACTGAATTATCTGCATTGACAGGAGCCCCAAGAAGGGAAGCCCAGGAAGGGAGCTGACAGCCAGTCAGGGCCTGAGCTTCCCTCTCTGTGCCACAAGAACCACTGCTTCTGGATGTACAGTAAGAAGTAAATGCGCAGTCAGGGTTCCTACGTGGATGCTGTGACTGAGCACGAGGCAATATCATGTGTGTTGGGGCTTCTTCATCTCCTAGGTGCTCTCACACACCTTACTTGCCTTGCACCTGCTGTCATCTCTCAGCTGCTGTGTGACTTTAGACAAACTGTCATCTTCTCTGTGCTTCATATCCTCATCTGAAAAAGTGGGAGAACAACATCCGCTTCCTAGTATTGTCATGAGGATGAAATGAGACAGTGCTTGCAGAGAGCTTACCAAAGTGCCAGTCACAGTGTACTCACACCATGAATGGCAGCTGCTGTTGTCCTTGTACTGTTGCTGCTATCATTACACCACCACCACCACCAGCATCACTGAATCTAACAACTGCTCTGTAAAGCAGAGCAAGCATCACCATCCCCAATTTACAGGTGAAGAAATTGAAAGAAAAAAACTCTCTTTATGATAAAAATTAAACGTAGCCAGGTCTATTAGGAAATACTTGACTATACTAATGTGATTTATTATACAAAGCCGCCCTTTTTGACAAGTGGAAGCTGCTTCCATAAGTGAGATTGTAACAGAAGGGCTTTCAGCAGGCAAACAACCCAGCTGGGAGCCTGCCCACAACGCATGTCTCTCAGCACGATGTGCATTGGGCACAGACTCAGACAGAAGCCCCAACAGGAAGTCAGACTCCGGTGTCCTGTGTCCATTAGAGCAGGTCGTGTGACCCTGAATGCTGCCCTCCTCACCTCCGTGCAGCCCACCCAACTTCATCATATGAATGATGCTTACATGCTGGGCATTTTAACGTTCACAAAAAACTCTTCACACCCAAAATTTATTTTCTGATTCTTATAACAAAAAGCCCGGAGAAAGAGGAGAAGAAAATCCTGGGCTATCAGGCCTTCATATTTAACCAGCATTGTTTATATTGTAAAGCACTTTTATCTTGATTCTATGGGATTCTCAACAACTCTGTGCAGGATGTCCATCTAGTGTGTAGGGCCCTGTCTATATAAACCATTGCATGAAAGGATGTATGTTACACAAATCGTTGGCCCACGTGGGCTACATTGATTCATCACAGAAAATTAGGAATAAGATAGATAAGAAAGAGGTACTTACGTATTTGCTTCTTGTCCCATCACTGCACACGAAGACTCTGGTGCGTGGCACCATCTCGTTCTTCCCAAGTCTCTTTTTTTCTTTCTTGTCAGATGTGTCGTTTTTGGATAATTCCATATCCCCATCTGCGAGAAGAGGGCAGCAGTGCTGTTATTACTCACAGTGCTGTCACAATGCCATGGCTTTTCAGAACCTGTTTGGACAGAAATGACACAGCTGTCTTTGCCTCTATACTTCCCTAGTGCCACGTACCTAGCGTTGGTGTCGTCATCAGTCATGATGGGGCACCACCTGCCACGCTGCCGTTGAGCATTGGCTTCCAATGAGTCTCGCAAAAGTTGCTGTGCTTCACTCACAATGATCACAAATGCAAGTTTATCCAGAGAATGCAGGACATGAGTGATCATTTATTTTCTGGCCACATTAACTTTTTGTTCAGAATTTTACAGCATACACAGAGAATACCACATCTTTCCCTAGAATTCTTTAGGCTATAATTAGGGATTTGCTAGATGTGATCTTTTCAATGTTGCACTTTTTCTGTACAGCTCACCACCAGCAGTCAGGAAAGAAGCAAAGAGTTCCAGCAGAGTAAGAACAGTGGTCCCATTTACACATGGAATTCCTGCCCCATGCCCAGGCAAGGCAGAGAGCAACCTGGGAAAGCACAAGTTCACCATATCAACCGGAGGCAAGAAAAGCCATCAATTAGAAGGGATCATAAGTGTTAGGGAGGGACAACTTCTAAAGTCTTCCAAGGAGATAAGCACAGTCACCTCCGGGGGACTGCCTGGAATGTGGGGTGGTTTCCCTGGATACTAGCAGCAGGAGCAGAGAGTGCACGGGGTGAAAGATGCCTGTCACTATACCTGCTACGCTCTGGTTTGGACCTACAGACCAGAGGTGACACTGTAGTCAGAACATCGATAGGTGTCAAGTCTATGAACTCTGTCTAGCCAGAGATCCCAAAGATTTTCTCCTGTGTTTACTTTCTAAAAGTTTTATAGTTTTGTTTTACATTTATGTCTGTGATGCATTTGGAATTAATTTTTGTATAAGGTATGAGACACAATGTGGATGATTTTGTTGCCTATAGATATTGAATTTCTCCAGCACCATTTGTTGAATTGATTTTGCACTTTTGTCAAAAATCAGTTGAGCATATTTTTGTGGGTTTATTTCTGTGTTCTCTATTCTGTTCCATTGACCTATGTCTATCCCTCCACCAAAACCACACAGTATCAATACTGTAGATATATGATGCATCTTGAAATTGGATAAACTGATTACTCTTTTTTTTAAAGTTGTTTTAGCTTTTCTAGTTTTGCCCATATAAATGTTAGAATAATTTTGTCTACATCTACACAAATGCTTGCTGGAATTTTGATAATAATTGCATTAAGCTTTATATCAATTTGGAGAGAATTTACATCTTTAATTATATTGAATCTTCCAATCCATGAACATGTCTTTCTATTTATTTAGTTTTTCTTTGATATATTTTATCAGTGTTTTGTATCATACAAGTGTTTTCAACGTATATGCCCTATAGATGTTTTGTTAGGTTTATACGTATTTCTTTTTGTTTTGAGTGATCATAAATGGTGTTATAGTTTTAATTTTTGGTGTCAACATGTTTGCTTTGAGTATATAGAAATACAATTAATTTTTTTAAATGTTTATTTTGTAACCTATGATCTTGCTGAACTCACTTCTTAGTTTTAGGAATTTGTTTGTTTGTTTGTTTTCAGATTTTCTGGGATATTTTTCATAGGCAATCATATCATCTATAAACAGAGACAGTGTCTTTACTTTCATTTTCTATCTTCATGTATTTTTGCCTATTGGCTTGGCTATAACTTCCAACATTAGGTTGAATAGAGTGGAGAGAAGGGATATGCTTGCCTTGTTTCCCATCTTAGTAGAAAAACATCCAGTCTTTAACCATGAAGCATAATATTAGCTGTGGATCTTTTGTAGATGCTCTTCATCAAGTTGAGGAAATTAACAACTCATTCTTATTTTTCTGAGAGTTTTGCATAAATGAGGGCTGAATTTTGTCAAAAGCCTTCTCACTTTCAATTGATATGATTGTGTGATTTTTTTCTTCTTCTTCTTTAGACTGTTACTATGGTGGATTATAATGATTTTCACATTAATTAATGTGAGATGCCCTAGCCCAGCCATTCCTTTAGCGGCTCTGGCAGAAGTTGGAAGATGTCACCTTGTTACTTCTAGGTAGGGGAGAAGTCTAGGCTCCCCATTTGCCCTCCACTGACAACTGAGGAGAGGGCTTCTCATGACTGCTGGGTGGGGTGGGAGTTCCAGCTCCCCACAGGCCTCCACTGACACCTACCTGGCTGGGAGGGGCAGTTGTGCCCCCACATGTGGTCATCGTTGACAGCACAGGGTGGAGGCTGTCCTCGTTACTGCTGGGCAGAGGTGATAGTCCAGACTTTCCATTAGGCTTCCTCTGTTGCCATCCCAGCAGAAAAGGAGAGGTATCTCATACTGCCTAGCAGGGCAAAAGTCCCAGCTTTATAATTGGCCAGTTTGCCTTCTATGACCCCACTGGTAGTAGGGTCCAGGTACTTCCTTACATCCACACTGTATAAAAGTCTCAGCTCCCGACTCAGCCTCTACTGGTAGGAGAGAGGTCACAGACTTTTCTGTCGTGTCTGAGTAATTATTGTCTAAAAGCTTTCTGTCTTACTCGGTTCCTCCTTCTCTGGTCCTATGCCTAGAAAAAGGCTTTTGTTGAGGCTTTTTTTTTTTTTTTTTCTGTTCCTGTTGGTATTTCAGGGTTGCTGGCTTTTACAGTTGCAAATCTAAGATATATGAGTCAATATCAGAGACCTCATCACCATATTATCTTCAGATCCCAAGGTCCCCAAGCTCTCTGCCTTCTCTCTACCCTTTAGAATCTCCTTGTGGTTGTTTTACATACGCAGTTTCTAATTGTGCTTGGAAGGAGGACTAGAGAAAAGCATGCCTACTCTATCTTCCAAGAAGCAGAAATGTCAGGGTGTTCATTATATACTTAATAAGGTGAAGAGAGAGATTTTTCTCGATGTCTCAGTAAAATCACACCTTCCTAAAACTGTATAATCCCTCATTAAATTTGACCCACTCTATCTTTTATCTTTTATAGATCTGAGTATAAGTGTAAAAGCAACGAGCATGTTCCCAATGTGACCCCCACAACATACAACATTCAAAGTTTTAATGATGATAAATCAAATGTCCAAAATATGCAACACTTTGCAGTTAACCAGCTACACATGTAAATGTTTCCCAGACTTTACAATGTAAGAACCAAACATTTTCAGATAATGTTATGTTCCATTACCTTATAATTACAAATTATTAGATTAGAAACATGTGCTTTCTCACCAATGCTATCCACAGACAGATTGTATAGAAACACAGCAGTAAGCCACACCCTTCCCCCAGATAAGATTCCTTTCTGAGGAAGAGACTCTGGGGCTGGAGGAGCTCAAAGGGCTGCAGCAAAGCTGAGTGCTGAACGCTGAAACTGAGACAGTGCCTCTGTGCTAAGGCCCCCTTGTGGCAAATGTCGCAAATGTGTGATGGTTGGTTTTGTGTCAACTTATCTGGGCTACAGTACCAAGGTTAGTCAAACATTACTTTGGATGTTTTTGGGGTTTCTTCTTTTTTTTTCTTAAATTATTTTATTATTATTAGTTTCAGGTGTATAAAACAACGTAATGATTAGACATTTATGCTCCCTCACAAAGTGATAACCCTCTCCCAGTCTACTATATAGCTGTTACTATACCGTTGAACAGTTCACAAGTTTACTATTTCTAAGTGCTGAAAAGGATGCGTGAAAAAGTTAGACGAAAACGACCTGAACTTTTCGCCAACAATTCATGGCTCTTGCATCACAATGCACCAGCTCACAGGGCACTGTCTGTGAGGGAGTTTTTAGCCAGTAAACAAATAACTGTATTCGAACACCCTCCCTACTCACCTGACCTGGCCCCCAATGACTTCTTTCTTTACCTGAAGATAAAGGAAATATTGAAAGGAAGACATTTTGATGACATTCAGGACATCAAAGGTAATACGATGAGAGCTCTGATGGCCATTCCAGAGAAAGAGTTCCAAAATTGTTTTGAAGGGTGGACTAGGCACTGGCGTCGGTGCATAGATTTCCAAGGGGAGTACTTCGAAGGTGACTGTAATAATGACATTCAGCAATGAGGGATGCAGCACTTTTTCTAGGATGAGTTCGCGAACTTAATTGCCAGAACTTTGTGTGTGTGTGTGTGTGTGTGTGTGTGTGTGTGTATCTAATTATAGTTGATATTTGAGATTATTCTACAGTAGCTTCAGGTGTATAGTGCAGTGGTCAGGCATCTACACAATAGATTAAATGATTCCCCTGATAAGTCCAGTATCCATCTGGCACCCTACGTAATCTATACAACATTATTCATTTTATTTCCCATACTACATTTTACATCCCTGTGACTATTTTGTGACTACCAATTTGTACTTTCTAATCCCTTCACCTTCTCCCCATTCAGCACCCTTCCTCCCATCTAGCATCCATCAATTTTTTCTCTGTATCTCTGAGTCTATTTCTGTTTTTTGTTTTTTGATTTTGCTCATTTATTATGTTCTTTAGATTCCACATATAAGTGAGATCATATGGTATTTGTCTTTGTCAGTCTGATTTATTTTACTTAACATAATGTTCTCTAGGTCCATCCATGTTTTTGCAAATGGTAAGATTTCATTCTTTTTAATGTTAGAGTAATACACCATTGTATAAATGTACCACAATTTCTTTATCCAATTGTCTATTGATGGGCATTTTGGTTGTTTCCATGTCTTGGCAACTGTGAATAGCGCTGCAATAAACATAGAGGTGCATATATTTTTCCAAATTAGTGTTTTAGATTTCTGTGGGGTTTTTTTAAGTGAGGTTGACATTTAAGTCAGTGAGCTTTGAGTAAAGTAGATTGCCCTTCCCATTGTGGGTAGGCCTCGTTCAATCAGTTTAAAGCCTGAACAGAACAAAGATCAACCTCCCCTGAGCAGAAGGAATCCTGTAACAGATGGCCTTTGGACTAAAACTGCAACTCGTCCCTGGGTCTCCAGCCTGCAGACCCACTGTATTCGTTTTTGGATTTGCCAGGTTCCACACTTGTGTGAGCCAATTCCTTGAAACCACCCCTCCACACACACACATACACACATACAAACACATACACATGTGTGCACACAAACATCTTGTTTGTTGTATTTCTCTGGAGAACACTGATATAGTCAGTTACTGTGAAAGCCTGGGAGAAGCTCCCTTGGTCATTCCCAGTAGCTGCTACACTGCCCAGGGAGCCTGAGGAGCCATGTGATTTCTGATTTTGTCCAACAATTATCACAGAATGCTGTGCCCAGCTGAGTTTGTTTCATCCTTCCTGTGGAGATGCTACTTTCTTTTTCTGTCTCTGGGAAGAAATGTGGACACTTCTTTTAACTTTCAATGTTGATAACTGCTGGCAGGGAAAGTTGCTAGGAGCACAGGACTGGAGTCCCACCAGCCCCAGCTCCATTAGGTGTGATGTGGAGCCAGCCTCAGATGCCAATCCATAAAATGAGCACAAGCATTCCTATCTGTCTTTCTCTATAGGATCCTATGAGAGTCAAATGATACGTTGAATGTGGAAATTATTAAGTAATTGCAAAATTAGTAGTTCTCATAACATGACCTTTAGACAAGCCGTGTAAGAATTACCTTAAATATGCGTTACAGATAAAACTCCCTGGGCCTCATCCCAGACCCAGGAAAATCAGAATCTCTAGGAATAAGACCTTAACTATACTTTCCTAAAAGAATCCACAAATTATTTTTATGTAAAATTAAATTTGAGAACCATGAGTCCTAGATTTGCAAATATAAGGGATTACTCCTTATATCTTAATACAATGGAAACGTCCAAGTGTCAGCAAGCAGCAGTGACAACAGCCAAACCAATGGGAACCACAGTGCTGCTGATGTATGCATTATTTTTCTGATGTACCCAAAAGATCCCAAGGGAAAAGGCATCATCCATGATATGTATTAAGCCATGATACGTATTAGCTGTTCTCTCTCTCATTTGTTTATTTGTTGATTGAGTGGTTCATTCATTCAGTCATACGAAATGTATCAGGAAAGGCATTGCGGCAAGTGTTAGGGAACATGATGGGGTCCTAGATCCCAGTTAGATGAACTGAAATGAGAACATAGCTCCTGCTTTATTGTAGTGCCACCTGTGAACTAACTGCATTGTGATAAATTCTACCCATAAGAGCAACTCACTCTGCCTGGAAGCACCTCAGTCTTTTATAGGGGAAGTGTGTGAACCCCCTCCAAGAGGCGGCAGGAGTTTCCCAAGTGAAAATGCGATGAGGTTGGATGCGGGGAGAATCCCTGAGTCTGTGACAGTATTTGCCTGTGACCTGGACAAGTTCTTATGCACACAGTATGGACCTGTGGCTGTGCCTCTCTGCACCTGTGTGTGTGCTGATGTGGCGAGGTGCCACCTGCACGTGCGTGTCTATGTCACACTCACACATTTGCCTACCTTCTCATGTGGTCTGTGCACACGTAGAATAGTGAACACTTACTGAGCATTTACTCTGTGTCAAGCACTATTTTCTATCTGCTCTGCATGCCGTCTCATTTAATCCTCACAACAGCTCTATGAAGTTGGGTCTACTATCATTTGCCAGATTAGGAAACTTCGACACGGAAACTTTAAACAACTTGCGATTGGTCACTTCTTATCGGTGGAGCTGAATTTTTAACCCAGGCAGTCTGGCTTCCAAGTGCAATCCCTGGTTACTGTTGTGTGTGTGTGTGTGTGTGTGTGTGTGTGTGTGTGTGTGTGTTCTGTGCACAATACACATGAATAAACAGAGGCATTTATATTCAGGTATGAATATGTTTACAAAGCTAAGTGAAAACTAAAACTAAAGGAATGTGTGTTTTAACTTTTTATTTAAGAAACAAAAAACAGTCTGAAAAATGTTAATATCAAAAATGTATAGCTGGGTGAGTTTTCCTTAAGATAGATTTTAATGTGTTATTTTATTTTTCCTGAATAGCTTTTTAAAAAATGCTTCCACTGGTTTTGTATACTGATCCCTTGAATTCATCACACTTAAATGTCTTACTCCCAAAACAACTGGCCTCAATGGTTGCTGCAGCTCCTCTTTAAAAAGTCAGTTCCCACTACAGAAATATTGTCTTTGCCTGGAGACTTGGATGAGCCCTTTCAAAGTGTCCTGCTTTGAAAGGAGAGCTGTCAATTCCCTGACCCTCCTAATCTGCCAGCACTGGTTGGCATTAATAGAAAAGAGTTCTCACAGCTGTAAGATCCTTGAAAACGATGTTTTCAGCATCTCTAACAAAGCTGCTTCACCACAGGAAATTTTAGCTTGGACATAGAATTGTGCGTCTATTAATTGAGAACTAGATGCTGAGAGCTTTAAAATGCACCACTGACGTGACAAAGCCCTTTTTACTTCTATTGTCTCCTCTAATCATTTCCTCTTCTTGTCTTCATTTTTCTTTCAGAAGTTGAAAGGATTTCTTAATAGCCTGTCACTTTAGGGAGCAGTTGTGACCATCTATTGTGAGTAGTAGGGAAAAACCTTCAACTAGATAAGTCAGAGAGAGGTATTTAAGTGAAAATAAAATGTTTCACAGATGAAGACAAGAAGATGGTCTGTTCCATTTTCTCCAAAAGAAACATAAAATTCAGATGTCTGCACACCATCATGCCCCACAAGTTAAGAGCATGGCCTCCATAATCTATAGCAGTAATTCAGGTCATTGATGCTGTAAAGGTGGAATTGAAAACAGAAGTCAGAGCTTGCAATGCAGCATAGCTCACAAATTTTGCTGTATAGCTGCTTTATAGTTTTCCCCTGAAATTATCTTCTGTCCTTCCAAATTTCAAATTGTTTGCACTATAACTTATTCTAAACAGGACGATAAAACCATGCTTGTATAAAAGTGGACTATCTGTCTAAAAGCGGTGTTTCAGTCCTTGACCTCATCTCTAGGCCAGGATGGCAAGCCCGTGACCCTCTCCTGCTACACTCACGGCCAGCAGCATTAAGCCACCACAGCCCAATTTCCCTCCTGGATGTTATCAGGCATTTCCTCAACAAATATTCCAGAAAGCCACGACCACTTAATTAATATTAGCACTTCCACCAATTAAGCTAAAAAATATTGCAGTGTAAGAAACTATCCCAAAACTCAGTTGGAGAAGGCAGGACTTCTGAGTGGCAATGTGACTGGTGAAAATTAACTTAAAAGTCTTTGGAAATTATCCCAAGAACGTATAGCAAGTGGAGAAAATTCATTCAAGAAAATCAACTGAGTGACGTCATCAAAAGAGCAGCGTGAGGTGAGCCCCTGGAAATCTCCCCTGGAATTTAGAACAAATTGACAATTATAACGCTACAAAAGACTCCCTGCGCAGCAGATAGGCAAGACGAAGAGGCCCACTACTGAACTCACCTAAAGGTGGGCAAGTTGCGCAACTAGGGGAGGAGGAAAGGGAGAAGTGGGGAGATGGGACCGCAGGGGTGCAGGATGCAGACGTAGCTCAGTGCTCCGAACTCGCTGCATCCTGGAACTACCGCAGCTGTGGGAGAGGGAAGAACTCGGACTGCTAGGGCTCCGCTTATGGCCCACAGGGCTGAGGGGAAAGCATATAACATGGCTGAACCCAATGCTCACAGCAGAGACCTTGAAGCAAAGTCTGAGGGAAGAAGCTGAAAATGGTGGTTTCAGCCCTCACTGCTGCAGAGAATAGAAGCCTTAGGCACTGAGACTAGCCTCCCCCTCCTCACACTCTGTTGTGCCAGAGGCCCTGCTCGCTCCACCATTTGTCATACGGGAGACCCTGTTCACTGGCTATTTATCGTGGGAGGCAGCCTGCAGGGTCTCTGGTCCCGCTCCCCACATAAGAACGCAGGATATGGCTAGGCCAAAAAGAAACACCCACGGAGCCTTAGGTAGGGGAGTCATACCACTATAGTCTTACTGGAGGCTGGGTTCATATGACCTGCAACCTGCCATCCGCTTCTCTGCCAACTGACCGACTGACTCCCCAACCAACGCAGCTGCGGCAGTTATACCAGTGGCTAATCAGCTAACTGGTTACAGCTGACCGCCAACTAGCCACCTACTACCTGAGGCAGCACCTTTCCACGTGAGACTGAGAGCCTGGAAACTACTCTCTGGGACTCTGTCCCCACACCCTCCCAGAGCTCACACCACCCCCACCTGCCCAGTGCTAGAAACAGAACAGTAGCAGTGTCAGATCAAAAGAAAAGAATATTTGCAGTTCTGAGAACTGCGGTCCACAGGCACAGATTCACAGCCCAACTAGTTCTGGCAAAGGGGAGGGAGCTGTGGAAGCAGGACTGGCTATAGTGATGGTCGTTCCCATTGCTCTGGGCCACATCTCACAACTCACACCGCCTGTCATGCCGGACGTCATGTGGGGTCTCTGGTCCCGCTCCCCACATAAGAATGCAGGATATAGTGAGGCCAAAAAGGACCACCCCTGGTGTGGGGACAGAGTCCCAGAGAGCAGTTTCCAGGCTCTCGGCCTCACATGGAAAGGTGCTGGCTCAGGTAGTACATGGCCCTCAGCTATGGCTAGTTGGCCATCAGCTGTAACCAGTTAGCCAATTAGCCAGTGATATAACTGCTGCAGCTGCGCTGGTTGGTCATTCGGTTGGTTGGCAGGCAGAGAAGCCGACAGCAGGTTGCAGATTGTGTGGATCAAGCCTCCAGTGAAACTATAGTGCCTCTATTAAGACTATAGTGATATGACTCCCCTATCTATGGCTCCGTGAGTGTTCCCTTTTGGCCTAGCCATATCCTGCATTCTTATCTGGGGAGCAGGACAGGAGACCCCTCCTGACACCCTGCATGACAGATGGCGCAGCGAGCAGGGTCTCCTGCAAAACACACGGAGCCACAGATAGCGAGTCATACCACTATATTCTCGCTGGCGCCTGGGTTGCAGATACAGGAAGCAGGAGCCACACTATCCACAAGCCACCATCCACTTGTCTCTGCCAAGGAATCTCAGTTGCTAACTGCAATCCGCCTCTGTGCAATCTGCAATCCACACTCCACCACCTGCTAGCTTGGCCACGGCAGTTATATCAGTGGCTAATGGCTAACCGGTAACAGCTGATAGCCAGCTAGCCACACCTGAGGGCCATCTATTACCCAAGCCAGCACCTTTCCATGTGAGGTTGAGTGCCTGGAAACTGCTCTCTAGGACTCTGTTCCCACACCACCCCAGTCCCCACCTATCTGGGTAGATCCCTGCAGGAGTAAACAGAACTGCTGAAACGGACTTTGAATATGATGCAGGAAGAGCTTTAGAACTCTAAAAGTTCTCTGCATCCCAACATGGATGTGGGGCCTTTTGACCCAAGGTAACTGTTAATAGAGAAAAAGCCCGCCTTCCAGGGAATACCCTCATTATGTGAGAAGCTGTAATAATGCAAAGAAAACATAGCACTGCAGTGTGAGAGAGAAAAAAAGGCAGCAGTCAGAGAGAAAATAAAACATTTTACCAACATGTATAGGAAAACAAGAGAAAGACCTCTTCCTATCAACCTGTTGCAAAACCCACTCCTGTAGATGTCTAGGAAGAGAAATAATAAGTCATTAACTGCCAAGAATAACCAAGGCAACAAGACAGCTCAGAAAGAAAGTGAAAAGTCTCCAGAAAACAAACTTAAAGAAATGGAAATATGTGACTTAAATGATAGAGAATTCAAGATTGCAGTTCTGAAAAAAAACTCAACAAGATGCAAGAAAACACAGACAGGCAGTTTAATGAACTGAGAAACACAATCAAAGAACATTAAAATTTTACCAAAGAGATGGAAATTTTAAAAAAGAACCAAACAGAATTTCTGGAGATTAAGAACAATAGAAGAAATGAAGAATGAAATAGCCAGCTTAGGTAGTAGAGTTGACCAGATCAAGGAAAGACTCAGTGACATCAAAGATAGAAACCTGGAAATGACACGGATGGAAGAAGAAAGACTTGAGACTTAAAAGAAATGAAAGAACTCTACAAGCACTTTCTGACTTCATCAGAAAGAGCAATATAAGAATAATGGGCATACCAGAAGGAGAAGAAAGAGAGAAGTGAACAGAGAGTATATTCAAACGAACAGTCAATGAAAACATCCCGAACTTGTGGAAAGAACTGGATCCTCAAATCCAAGCAGCAAATAGAACACCTAATTACCTTAACCCAAACACACCTTCTCCAAAGCACATTGTATTGAAGCTGTCTAAAATCAACAACAAACAAAGAATCCTCAAAGAAGCCAGGGAAAAGTAGACGGTAACCTACAAAAAAGCCCATTGGATTATCATCAGATTTTTCAGCAGAAACTCTACAATCCAGGAGTGAGTGGAACCAAATATTCGAACTATTGAAAGAGAGAAACTATGAACCAAGAATAATATATCCAGCAGAGATATCCTTTAGATGTGAAGGAGGAATAAAGACCTTTCCAGACATACAGAAGCTGAGGGAATTTTCTATACACGACATGCACCACAAGAAATAGTAAAGGAGGCTATTTGACCACCATCAACAGGGACAATATGTGGCAACCAAAACACGAAAAGGGGGAGAGTAAAGGCCTGAACCAGAATAGGGGAATGGAGAAAGTAAGCGTGCTGAAGAAAATGGAATACTCTAAATGTCAAACTTTCTTTTACATAAACTTAATGGTAACCACTCAAAAAAAATCCAGACCTGAAATACATACTGTAATAAAAGAAGAAACACAGGGAAAAATCATAGAATACCATCACACAGAAATAATAGACAACAACAAAAAGGCAAAGAAACAATGGAGACACAGTCTTTCCAGAAAACTAAAGATAGAATGATAGGAAATCCTCACATATCAATAATCACCCTAAATGTAAATGGACTGAACTCACCAACAAAAAGCCACAGAGTAGCAGATTGGATCATAAAACTAAACCCAACCATATGCTGTCTCCAAGAGACATATCTCAGCTATAAGGATAAGCATAGACTCAAAGTGAAAGGGTGGAAATTGACACTCCAAGCAATTGGTACCCAGAGAAAATCAGGTGTAGTCATACTGATATCAGATGAAACAGACTTCAGGGTGAAAACGGTAACAAGAGAAAAACATGGACATTTCATAATGGTAAACGGGACTATATAACAAGAAGACATATCAGTCACCAATATTTATGCCCCCAATCAGGGAGCACCGAAATATACCAAGCAACTACTAACAGAACGAAAGGGAGAAATTGACCAAAACACAATTACACTAGGGGACCTAAATACATCATTCACAGCTATGGATAGATCATCCAAACAGAAAACAAATAAAAAAATAGCAGCCCTAAATGACACATTAGATGAAATGCATGTAATTGACATTTATAGAGCACTTCATCCTAAAACATTGTACTACACATTTTTTCTAGTGTACATGGAACACTCTCAAAGACAGACCATATATTGGGACATAAAACTAGCCTCAGCAAATTTAAGAAGATTGAAATCATACCATACCAAGCATATTCTCTGATCACAAGGCTTTGAAACTGAATATCAGCTGCAAAAAGAAAGCTGGAAAAACCATAAATACATGGAGATTAAACAACATACTTTTAAAGAATGACCGGGTCAAAGAAGAAATTAGAGGAGAGATCAAAAGATACATAGAAACAAATGACAATGAAAATACATCTGTTTCACAAGGTGTCATGCAAGGTCTCAGCTCCCTCTCCCCACAGAAGAACACAGGGAAAAATCATAGAATACCATCACACAGAAATAATAGACAACAACAAAAAGGCAAAGAAACAATGGAGACACAGTCTTTCCAGAAAACTAAAGATAGAATGATAGGAAATCCTCACATATCAATAATCACCCTAAATGTAAATGGACTGAACTCACCAACAAAAAGCCACAGAGTAGCAGATTGGATCAAAAAACTAAACCCAAAAAGGAACAGCTACGGAGCCATAGGTAGGGGAGTCATACCACTATGGTCTCACTGGAGGCTGGATTCACAGACGTGCAACCTGCTGTCCGCTTTTCTGCCAACCGAATGATTCTCTGACTTCCCTCGATTCTGCTCGACTCCCCAGCGTAGCCGTGGCAGTTATATTAGTGGCCAATAGCTCAATGGTTACAGCTGACGGCCAACTAGCCACAGCTGACAGCCATCTACTACCCGAGCCAGCACCCCTCCATGTGAGGCCAAGAGCCTGGAAACTGCTCTCTGGGGCTCTGTTCCCACAACATCCTACCAAAATTTGGGGTTGCAGCAAAAGCAGTTTTAAGAAGGAAATGTATATCATTACAGGTCTATCTCAAGAAACAAGAAAAATCCAAAATAAATAACCTAACATTACACCTTAAAGAACTAGAAAAAAAGAACAAATGACACCCAAGGTCAGCAGAAGAAAGGAAATAATAAAAAACAGAGCAGAACTGAATGAAACAGAGAACAAAAGGACAATAGAAAAAATTAATGTGACAAAGAGCTTGTTCTTTGAAAACATTAACAAAATTGACAAACACTTGGCTAGACTCACTAAGATAAAAAGAAAGAAGACACTAATAAACATAATCAGAAATGAAAACGGGAAAGTTATTACGGATGCCACAGAAATACAAAGGATCATCCAAGAATACTATGAAGGACTCTATGCCACCCAATTCAATAACCTAGAAGAAATGGACAAGTTCTTAGAAACATATAGCCTTCCTACGCTGAACCATGAAGAACTGGAAAATCTAAATAGACCGATCAACAGTAAGGAAATTGAATCAGTCACCAGAAACCTTCCCCAAAGCAAAAGTGTGGGAACAGATGGCTTCACTAGTGAGTTCCACCAAACCTTCAAAGAGGATCTAATACCAATCCTGATCAAACTCTTCCAAAAAATTGAAGAGACAGTACTCCCTGACTCATTTTATGAGGCAAACATTACCCTGATACCAAAACCTGATAAGGACAACACACAAAAAACCAACTGCAGACTAATATCTCTGATTAATACAGATGCAAAAATCCTAAGCAAAATTCTAGCAAATCGAATACAACAATGCATTAAAAAGATTATTCATCACGACCAAGTGGGCTTCATCCCAGGGGCACAAGGATGGTTCAACACATGCAAATCCATCAATGTGATACATCACATAAACAAAATAAAGGACAAAAATCATATCAGTATATCAATTGATGCAGAAAAAGCATTTGACAAGATACAACATCCATTTATGATTAAAACACTTAATAAAATAGGTGTAGAAGGAAAATACCTTAACATAATAAAGGCCATGTATGACAAGCCCTCTGCTAATCTCATAATTAACGGTGAAAACCTGAAGCGATTTGCTCTCTGTTTAGGAACACGACAGGGCTGTGTGACGGGCCAGCCGCCACGAGTCGATCAGTACCTGAATGGGGGAGTGGGAATGAAATAAAAGACACACACAAATGCTAATGTGGCCGGTCTTCAGTCATGCTGAAGCCCTGAGTTTATTATCTCTAACCAATATATACAGTTTGAGTACGTGCAGTTAAACGAAGAAGATATGCATTATCTCAGCGAAAGTAAATCTTTCCAGCCTCAACTTTACTTTGACATAGAAGATACAAGGTCACTGAAACTCACAAAAGTAAATATCTCAAGGAGACAGAATCTACTAATTGTCCAGAAAGCCCTTAGTTTTCTGTGTCTGGGAACTGGCCGTTTTCACCACATTCCTCAGCAGCCGTTAGGCGCTTCTCAGATAAGGCAGAGACAATGTTATGGGGGCAGAAACCGAGCCAGTCTGCAAGGTTCAGGGCTGCAAGAAACCATGGCTCCCCACATCTCCCCCTTTTTTATTTTATAAAAGCAAAGTCCATCCAGCCAGGATGGCGAGGTGACGGTGCCTGACTTAGGTGTCCTAGGACGCCAGCCTCAACTTACTCGTCTTTGGTACTCATATTTTATTATATAAGCCCTGTCTTAGGTGTTGAAGCGGCTCCTAAGTACTTACCCGTCTTTGGCTAATCCGCCCCTCTAAGTGTATGGGGGAGAAAGACTTAAGGCTTCGCCTTAAGCTCAAGCTGATGGATGTCAGCTCGTAAGTCTAACATTTTGTTGATGAAACATCTGATGAGGATGGGGAGTAGGCACAGAACCAAGCAGACACAGATGCCCAATGTAAGAAATATCATAACAGAATGGGTAATATAAGGCATAGAGGGCAAAACATTCCTAAGAACATCAACAAACTCAGAGGCAGCCTGAGCTGCATCAAATTTTAAGGGTTCAGCTTCTCTCATACTTTGAATTTCATCATGAAGCCAGCTTTCTTTTATACACACAGAAACAAGAAGGTTACATAAAGCGGCTGAGGCAGCAAGTACAAATTAGTTACGTTTTCTCAAAGTTTGACCCTGACTGTCTTTATCTTTTTGGTAATTTCTCATCCCCAGAACAGCAGGTGTCTGTTTGTTCTTTATGCTTATCAGAGTTTCCCTTAGCGATCCTCCCAAACTCTGCTTGAAGTTACATTTTCTTAACCCTTAATGCTCCAGCTCCCTACATGTCCCCTTTTTTATTTTTTATAAGATCGTGTCTGGCTTAGGTGGTCAGTACAGACATTTTTACTTACCCGTCATTGGACATCGATCATCAAAGCGATCGACTCCTGTCTTAGGTTGTAAAAACGCTTACTGATCATTACCCGTCATTGGCTACCGCTCTCCTTTGAGGAAAGCCAGAGACAGCAGTGGCTTTTCCCAGGCAGGGGGAAGGGGAGGCAAGGCTCCTTTTTGGATCTTCTAAGGCAGCTCATTGGGGGTCCCCACTCGGTTTTGCCTGGCTTAGGTTGTATCTCCTGTGAGATATCTTACCCGTCTTTGGCTGCAAACCATCTTTTGGGGACCAGACAGAGAGACATAAGGTGTAAAATATAGAGATAAGCAAAGTTCCTAAAAAGGCACAGTCTTACAGACTCTTCTTTCCTTAAGGAAAGACATGGGGGGACAGTCGGCTAGGCTGTTGTGTGACTACATCTCCCCCTTTTTTGTTTTTGAAGTATGAGAAACACAGAACATGTAGTTATTTCATTTACAGCCTGTCGGAGGGCTATTTGTCCACATCTGAGGACTATGTAAAATAAACAGAACAATAAACAGAATAGCAATATCCCCAGCAAACCCTCTACCCAAAGTCTTTATCCATTTAACAGGGTCTGAAGTGGAAAGTCCTTTTGTAGCTGTGGAAAGTGAGAGCTTTTTTACACCGTAGGGGCGTGGATGGGTATCTATAGATGTCTTCTCTTCTGTGGGCTGTCGCTCATGGTATGGTTTAACACCGACCAGGAATTCACAAAGGTTTTTTTTCCGGACCTGGAGAAATACAAGCAAAGCCTCTTCCCCGTGTTATCTCGCGGGGAGAAGTAGGATCAGCTTTTTCACGTAATATTTTAAACAAAGGTTGTAATTCACCGGTTGTCAACCGCAACTGAGGTCTAATCCAGTTAATGTCTCCCAGTAGCTTTTGGAAATCATTTAATGTTTTTAAACAATGTCGCCGGATTTGTATTTTTTGAGGCACAATGGCCTGAGGCATTAAACAATATCCCAGATAAGAGTAAGGAGGCACTTGTTGAATTTTTTTGGGGCTATAACCAGCCCATAATTGTGGAGCTTTTTTTGTAAGTGAGCAAAAGCAGCAAGCAACTTTGGTTTACAAGAGTGGGCAAGAAGTATGTCATCCATGTAGTGGATGATGTAAATATCTGAAAATGTCCTTTAGGTAGGTTTTATTGCAGCTGATACAAATTTTTGACATAATGTAGGGCTACTAGCCATTTCTTGAGGTAGCACTAGCCAATGATATCTCTTAAAAGGTTTTTGTAAATTAACAGAAGGAACACTGAAAGCAAACCTAGGGCAGTCATTAGGATTTAAAGGTATAGTATAAAAACAATCTTTCAAGTCCAAAACAATTTTATATGTGTTTTTTTGGTATGGCTGCAGGACAGGGCAAGCCTGGCTGTAAGGCTCCCATTAATTTCATGGTTTTATTAACCTTTTGTAAATCTTGTAATAATCTCTATCTACCAGATTTTTTTTTAATAACAAAAATGGGAGAATTCCAGGGAGAATTGGAGGGGGCAATGTGTCCCTTTTTAAGTTGTTCCTGTACTAGCAGCTTGGCAGCTTGAATCTTTTTTTGTTGATAGGGGCCTCGGGCAGTGGATCTAGCCCTGCAACTACACTTGGAGGAGAGCTTCATTGTAACCTAGGCTTCTATTTTGATTGAGATTTTAATAAAGGCCCAGTCTGTTGAGCCTGGACTAATTGCATTTGAACAGAGAGGGAAGTGAGTGCAGCTTGTAATCTTTGCACCTCTGTTTCCAAGGGGGATCTTTACCCCGAGGATTCCATTGATTTCTAAAAGGAATCTGGGGACTCCGAGGACAATTTCCTTCATCCACAGCAACTTTAAGCTCAATCAGCTGTCCCTGAATCTTTTTTAGCTGATCTGCAAAAGAAAGTGTAGTGCCTGCAGGTTGTCTGCCTTCTTGAGCCATAGCCACCAAAGGAGGGTATTTGTTCCTATTATGTTTGGCTGTTTATCCTCTAAGTCTTTTTGATCCTGAGAGTCTAAATCTTCCCAGTCCTCGATCGGAGGTTCCTGATAAATAGGCTCTGTATCTTTAAAAAGTTCTTCTGTGGGTTTGGCTTCCTCCCCCTTTTCTCTCTCTGCCAGAGAAGCGGCAGATGAAAGAATTTCTTCATTGCCAGCTTGTTTTACTTTCTCTAGTTTACAGCTCTTACGCCTGAGAGCTAAACAATCTCTAATCAAGGTCCACAACCCGAATGTTTCTACAGGGATCTGCTGAGGTCCGTGGGCAGCATAATAATCTTGTAACTGCTCTCCCACTTTCTCCCAAGTTTCCAGACTGACAGTGCCTTCTTCTGGAAACCATGGACAAACTTCTTTTACAAATTCTAAAAACTTATCTAACTGTTCTCTGCTCACCCGACTGCCACGGGCGGCAAACAATTTCTTAAGTCCTCTAACATACAGGTCCTTGCTGCTAGCGTGACCCATTTTTCACCCTAACTCGGCCCTTCTTTCAAACAAAGAAAAACACTCTGATGCCCGTCTGGCCGTGCCCCTCGCGGGACTAAATCTGTCTTGGCTAAGGCGCTCCGGTATAACCCCCCGGACAGGTGGACTGTAAAGCCCAGTCGCCGTTATGCCGTATGACAGAACCGGAACCGCAGATTAGGGCCCAATCAAGCTCCGTGACAAGAAGTCGTGGAACTATCACTCACTCACACATTCATTCGACCGAGGGGTATTGTGCCTTACTCACCACGCATCCACTGATAAGCTCTCTACGAGCTGGGCCCTCGCCATGCGGTGTTCCTCACTGTTACCCCTGTATTCAGGTCCCTGTTCGGGCGCCAAGTGTGACGGGCCAGCCGCCACGAGTCGATCAGTACCTGAATGGGGGAGTGGGAATGAAATAAAAGACACACACAAATGCTAATGCGGCCGGTCTTCAGTCATGCTGAAGCCCTGAGTTTATTATCTCTAACCAATATATACAGTTTGAGTACGTGCAGTTAAACGAAGAAGATATGCATTATCTCAGCGAAAGTAAATCTTTCCAGCCTCAACTTTACTTTGACATAGAAGATACAAGGTCACTGAAACTCACAAAAGTAAATATCTCAAGGAGACAGAATCTACTAATTGTCCAGAAAGCCCTTAGTTTTCTGTGTCTGGGAATTGGCCGTTTTCACCACATTCCTCAGCAGCCGTTAGGCGCTTCTCAGATAAGGCAGAGACAATGTTATGGGGGCAGAAACCGAGCCAGTCTGCAAGGTTCAGGGCTGCAAGAAACCATGGCTCCCCACAGGGCTGTCCCCTATCACCTCTGTTTTTCAACATAGTGTTGGAAGTCCTTGCCAGAGCAATCAGGCAAGAGAATGAAATAAAAGGCATCCAAATTGGGAATGAAGAAACTAAATTGTCACTCTTTGTAGATGACATGATGCTATATATAGAAAACCCTAAAGACTCCACCAAAAAGCTATTTCAAACAATCAACGAATACAATAAAGTTGCCAGCTATAAAACCAACGTACAAAAGTCCATTGCATTCTTATATAATAACAATGAAATCTCAGAAAAAGATATTAAAAAAAAAATTCCTTTAGCAATTGCAGCAAAAAGAATAAAATACCTAGGAATAAACTTAACCAAGGATGTGAAGGACCTATATGCTGAAAACTATAAGACATTTTTGAAACAAATTGAAGAAGACACAAAGAAATGGAAAGACATTCCGTGCTCATGAATTGGAAGAATCAACATAGTTAAAATGGCAGTATTACCTAAAGCAATATACAGATTTAATGCAATCCCCATTAAAATCCCAATGGCATTTTTTTAAAGAAATAGAACAAAAATAATCAGATTTGTTTTGGAAGCACAAAAGGCCCCGAATAGCCAAAGCAATCTTAAGAAAAAAGAACAATGCTGGAGGTTTCACACTCCCTGACTTTTGCTTGTACTACAGGGCAACAATAGTCAAAACAGCATGGTATTGGCAGAAAAACAGACACATAGACCAATGGAATAGAATTGAGAACTCTGATATAACCCACATAAATATGGACAGATAAGTTTTGACAAAGAAGCAAAAAACATACAATGGAGAAAAGACAGCCTCTTCAATAAATAGCGCTGGGAGAATTGGAAAGCCACATGCAAAAAATGAAACTGGATTGCTATCTGTCACCATGCACCAAAATTAATTCAAAATGGATCAAAGACTTAAGCATAAGACCTGAAACAATAAATTGCATAGAAGAAAACATAAGTACTAAATTTATGGACCTTGGGTTCAAAGAGCATCTTATGAATTTGACTCCAAAGGCAAGGGAAGTAAAAGCTAAAATAAATGAATGGGACTGTACCGAACTTAAAAGCGTCTGCACAGCAAAAGAAACCATCGACAAACTAAAGAGGCAACCAACTGAATGGGAGAAGATTTTTGCAAACAGTGCCTCCGATAAGGGGCTAATATCCAAAATATTCATGGAACTCATGTAACTTAAGAAGAAAAAAAAACAAACAACCCAATTGAAAAATGGGCAAACAACCTGAAGAGGCATTTCTCCAAAGAGGACATACAAATGGCAAATAGACATATGAAAAAATGCTCGACATCACTAATCATCAGAGAAATGCAAATAAAAACCACAATGAGATATCACCTCACACCGGTTAAGAATGGCTATCATCAACAAGACAAATAGTAACAAGTGTTGGAGAGGCTGTGGAGAAAAAGGACCCCTCATACACTGTTGGTGGGAATGCAGACTGGTGCAGCCATTATGGAAGGCAGTGTGGAGGTTCCTCAAAAAATTACCAATAGAATTACCATATGACCCAACAATCCCTCTCCTGGGTATCTACCCCAAAAATCTGAAAACATTTATTCATGTAGACAAGTGTGCTCCAATGTTCGTTGCAGCTTTATTTATGGTGGCTAAGACCTGGAAACAACCAAAATGTCCTTCAATAGATGAATGGATAAAGTAGTTGTGTTCTATATACACAGTGGAATACTATTCGGTGGTAAGAAAAGATGATATTGGAACATTTGTGACAACATGGATGGATTTTGCGATTATAATGCTAAGCGAAATAAGTCAGATAGGAAAAACAGAGAACCATATGATTTCACTGATATGTAGTATATGAACCAAAAACAACAAAAGAACAAGACAAACAAATGAGAAACAAAAACTCATAGACTCGTACAATAGTTTAGTGGTTACCAGGGGTAAGGGGGAGGTGCGTGGTGGATGAGGGTAAAGGGGATCAAATATGTGGTGATGGAAAGAGAACTGATTCTGGGTGGTGAACACACAATGGGATTTATAGATGATGTAATACAGAATTGTACATCTGAAATCTATGTAACTTTACTAACAATTGTCACCCTAATATACTTTAATTAGAAAAAAAAAAGCAGTTATTAGAATACAAAAAGAAAAAGAAAATCAACTGAGTCTCTGTAAGGACAGTGAGAGTCTGTTGGCATTTGATCCACGACCTTCATCATCCCCCACATCACAGGACCTCTATTCTGAGCATGTGTTGCCAAGAAGATGGGGGCTTTGTCTGCCCTCAGCCTTGAGTCTAGGGCTATAATTTCATGCTTCTAAAAGGGTAGGTTCCTGGAGTTTCTCATATGCCCAGCTGTGTAATGCTAAATTTCTATTCCAGGCTGGTGTCAGGGACAGGACTGGTTACCTCTAATCCCACTCAGTCCCACTCACAGGATGCAGATTCTATTGCAGTCATGGCAGGCTGAGAATAGTGGAGTCTTGATTGCTCCCATCTAAGCTCATTCATAGGATAGAAATTCCAGACCAAGAGGGTGAAGCCGAGAAGACCAGGGGTCACCAATCACCCCAGCAGTACTCACTCATATATAACGGTGTCACTCCAACAAAAGTAGGTCCCCACCACCAACGACAGTGCAATGATGCAGGACTTCTGCCTAACAGAAATGGTCATGCATAAGGATGAAAAGCTCAGCAGATCTTTCTGAGATGACTGACTTTATTTGGAACCAAGAGTGGAGGACTCAATGTCTGAGAGCATTGTTGAAGACAATGGGGACCATGGTGGTGAACAATCATGAGGTTGGTAGCTCTGGAGTCACACTCAGCCTGGGTGACATGAAGGTTATGTGCAATGCACTAGGCTGCACCCACTCAGGAGCAGTCAGAGCAGGACATCGGGGAGACTTAGAAGCATCCCTGAAGCTGCATACAGACTCATCAACACAGCAGGAGCCACCCAGCACAAGGGGCTTAATACAGCATCTGACCAAACATAGATGGAACAGGAAGTCAGGTTTAAAAATAATATTACCCCAGGCAGTCTGGGAGACAGTGTGCATATTCAAGACTGTGCCTGTCAGGATGGAACAGAAAGAAAATCTCCAAATTACTAGTCCCTGGATAACTGTGGGACCAAAAATGTAAACTCTCTGTGCTGTGATAATAGGTTCCAACACACACACACACACACACACACACACACACACACACACACACACCAAACATTATAGAATAAAAATATAATGGACAAAGGAGCTTGAACAAAATTTGACTAGTAAGTGGTTTATCTGGCTCAGGGGAGGATCTAGGAAGCTGGGTTAAAAGGTAAAATCAAGGAGAAAATCTAAGCAGGGAACAAAGGCTGTGCAATGCAGGGGAAATAAATTTCTCAGAATTAGTTCAGCCAAGTCACTAAGCAAAGGAGCAAGTAGCAAAGCGAACAACAACAGCATATCTTGAGAGGAAGGATAGAATCAGTATCCATAATTCCTGTACAGTATTACCTAAAATATCCAATTTTGAAAAAAAAAAGACATGTAAAGATAAATGAACATAATCTTTGCACATAAAAATAAGCAGGAAATAGATATTGTGTTTGATGGGCCCAAATTGTGAACTTAGAAGAAAGAGGCTTCTTCATTGTGGCATTACTGGTAATAGCCACGATATGGAAGCAAGCTAGATATCCATCAGTAGATGAATGGATAAAGAAATGTGACACACACACACACACACACACACACACACTCACACACAAAATGGGATATTACTCAGCAATAAAAAAAGAATGAAATCTTGCCATTTGCAACAACATGGATGGATATAGAGGCTATTCTGCTAAATGAAATAAGTCAGACAAAGAAAGACAAAGGCCATATGATTTTACTTATATGTGGAATCTAAAAAAAAAGAAGAAAAGAAAAGAAAAAGCAAAGCAAATGAATAAACAAAGAAAAACAGAAACAGACACATAGATATAAAGAAGAAGCTGATGGTTGCCAAAGGGGAGAGGGTGGTAGGATGGGAATAAAATATAAAAAAATAAATTATTTTGTAAAATGGCCAAAAGATAAAATAATAAAAGATAGATGGACAGTGATGTTCTTAACTCATAGCTCTAGCTGTGTGAGCTGAAGCAATTTCCCAAAAACAAGCCTCACTATTCTTTCCTCTAAATTGCTGGTAATATAGTTAAAATAATTATTAATGATAATGCAATACTGGTAACTGTACTATATATGTCATCCATAAAACGTATGATAAATACTGCTGAATTTTTAGATAATTAAAAGTAATAACATACATAAAACAGCTAGAACAATAGCTATCACATAATAAGTATAAAAATAAATGTTTTTTGCCTTTCCTAACCCAAGTGACAATTTTGGTTGGGCAAATTCAATCTGATAATAACTACTATGAGAAAAATCCCCCAAACCAGGACATTCTCATTTAATCTGTTAAAGATCTGAAAGGACATTAACAGGTTCTACTGAGATAACATTATAATAATTCCTTGCAAAGTTTAGCACTTCATGATTCTAAATGATGCTAATGTCTCATTCAGTGTGATCCTCACCTTCCTCTGAAGTAAGGGAGAATGTGTCCCCATTTTACAATGAAGGGAGCTGAGGCTCAGAGAAGGTAGCTGACTTGTCCTAAGATTCTGGAGTCAACGTTACCAACAGGGTACTAGTCTTGGTGGTCTCCCTCAAATGTCCTGAGAACAAAGGCTATCCATGTAGATTCCACAGGGAACTTGTTGTCATTCTGTTCATGCCTAGAGTCATCAGTTACCCTAAAATGTGCTCTTCTGGGGTTGTATTTTAGCTGTCGCCTGTCACGGTCCTGGTTTGATGCAAAGGTAGGAGGATCATGGTCTGAGGCGAGACCCACACAGCAATGTTCTCTCAGGGAAGATGAGCCTTCCACATTTGGGGAGAGCAGGCACTTGCTGTGGCACACAAATAGCAAGGGAGGGGCCCCGGGGACCCAGTCACAGACTTGCTACCCAGCTCTAATCAGGCCAGCCTAAGTTTACCCCAGATTTTCCCCACAGCTCTACTTCCTGTTTCTCTGCTGTGGCCAAGCCCAGAGAGGACCTTCTCTTTGGAATCTTCTTTTTGGAAAAGAAGAAGAAGAGGAGGAGGAGGAGCAGGAAGAGGCAGAGGAGAAGGAGGGGATAGAATCTCAAAGCAGCTATTAAATAGATGGATGATAGATAGATAGATGATAGATAGATGTTTATGTAAAACACTAAAGAAAACCATGCTTAAAGAACCAAAATATGGCCACTTCCAGTTAAGAAGGCAGAGTGAGTAAATACTGTGCTTGCCTCCTACCACCACCACCACACAAAATTACAACTAAGGTATAGAACAACCTCCTTGAGAACCACCTGAAGACTAGCTGAAAAGAACTACTATAATTAAAGATATAAAGAAGTCATGTTGATATGTGAAGATGCAAAATGGGCCAGTCCCACACCATATCTGGAAGAATATCTTAGCTGCTGAAGTCCCACTGAGAATCAAGGGGTTCTCACAATGGGCTTCCCAGCTGGGAGTCCCAACAGCTGGCTGTGAAAATCAGCAGGGACTCAGTCCAGGTGAGACAGAAGGCTGTTGTAGACCCAGGCATCCTCTTAAATGGCCCACACACAGACTCATTCACTCACAAACATTTGCTCTAAGTTCCAAAGAAGGGATAATGACTAGAAAAGCATCAGGGACATATAGGGAGGAACTAAGTTGTCTGACTTAGGCTGAGAACTGGAGGGGCAGCTCTCTTTGGAACTAAAGTGCTGGCAGGCATCATTGTTTTTTGTTGAACCCTCCCCCAACCCAGCCAGCAGGCACAGGCAGCAGCTATATCTGAGTTTCCATTAACCTGGTTAACACCTCTCTCACCCCACCTTGGAGATTCTCTGACATCCACCCCACCCAATTTACTCAGCTAGCCTGAACCACTTTCGGAAGCTGATCCACACAAGTGGCCAGCCTTGACCTGTGCTCCAGACATTCCTAAAATCTCTCAAAAGTCCAAAGCTCCCAAACAAACAGCAGCAAACCTCAGCATGCCCTGTACAGTTGCTAAGCAGTCCCAAATCAGCACTAGTGGAAGCTGGCCTCAGTTAAAATCAAAACCATTCCTAGGAGCATCTAAACCCAGCACAGGCAGCTACCAACAGCAGATCACTTTGTATGGCCTACCATTTTCCCTGAGCTGAATACAGATAGTGGCTGAGGTTGGCCTACACTGGAGTGCCTCCCAAGAGACCCCCAAACCAACATACGTGGTTGCTGGCTTCAGACCACACCAGAGAAACACCCAATTAGCACCGCAAATGTCATACTCAAAGAGTGGACTCAGCAGGAACCAGAGCCCTGCTAAAGCACTTTCTACATCATATAAACCTCTAACCACAATTCTTTATACCTGTAAATAATATAATATTGAATGTCAAATGTACTTGAAAAACTGAAAAATAAAAATAAAAAAGGAATTAAAAGATGATGCAATGGCAATGTTTTATCAAATACTGAATATCAATAAAAACATGGAAATTATTTTGAAAGAACCAATGAAAATTTTGGAGTTAAAAATGTAATAGCTGAAATGAAATTTTACTCGTGGGGTTCAACCATAGATTTGAATTGGAAGAATAGATTTGATGTCCTTGAAGACAGACATTCAATAGTGATTACAGATTCTAAAGAACAACAACAACAAAAGAACAGAGACTCAGAAAAGAGAAACTCCATTAGTGCACTAACATACTTGTAATTTGAGTACCTGAAGGAAGACAGAGGGTGTCAGGAAAAATATTAGAGATAACAAAGGCCAGAAGGCAGTAGAGTGACGTATTCAAAGTGGTAAAAATAAAAGCTGTCAACCAAGAATTTATATCCAGCAAAACAATCTTTCAAAAAATCAAGGTGAACTTTATGGACGATGTAGATGCTTGACCAGTGAACTGTACACCTGAAGCTGAAGCTGAATACTACTGTATGTCAACTATAATTTAATATATATATTAAATTACATATTATATATATATTAAATTACATAAAAATATATATAGTCATGGGATATGGAGTATAGCATAGGGAAGAGAGTCAATGGAATGGTAGTAGATATGTATGATGTCAGAGGGGCAATAGATTGGGGAAGGAGAGTTATCATTTTGTGAGGGGTGAAATGTCCAACTATTATATTGTTTTGTACACCTGAAACTAATAAAAAACAATCTAGGTGAAATAGACATTCCTAGATCAACAAACTCTGAGATAATTCATTGTTAGCAGACACACTGTAGAAGAAATACTAGAGAAAATTCTTCAGACTTCTATAGCAATTGGCCCTGGGCAGTAATTAGCATACACACACACACACACACACACACACACAATAAGAGAGCACCAGGAAAGGTAATTATATAATTGCAAAGACATTATATGTGCATATTTTTATATTTTCATTTCTTAACTAATTTAAAAGGCAACAGTACAAAATGATATGTATGTAAGTATATTCTTGGGCCTATAACACATAGAAATATAATATATTTTGCAATAACAACATAAAGAAGGCAGGAGCAAAGCTGTGTTGGATACCAGGTGATAACTAGAAACCAGTGAAAGTAATGAAGAGAACTAGAAATATCAATATAAAAACCTATATATATTATGTTGATTCCCACATGAGCCAGTGAGCTGAGTACTCCACAACTAGATTGAAGACAAAGAGCTGCTGCTGAGCTGCCACTGGGACAGCTAGATGGCTCCGTTGGTTAGAGCATGAGCTCTCAACAACAAGGTTGCTGTTTCAATTACTGCATGGGATGGTGGGCTGTGCCCCATGCAACTAAAGACTGAAAACAGTGACCAGTGACTGGACTTGGAGCTGAGCTGCGCCCTCCACAACTCGATTGAAGGACAATGACTTGGAACTGATGGGCCCTGGAGAAACACACTGTTCCCCAATATTTCCCAATAAAATTTAAAAAACAAGCAAACAAACAAACAAAAAAACACCACACAATTGATTATTTCTCATATGTATATATATATGATTCAATAACACTTAAAGGAATTTAAATGTCACTCTAGTGAATGTCTACCTAATATATGAGGAATAAAGGAAAGAAAGTGAAATGAGACTAATAGGTAACAAAAGACAAAATTGCACATGAAAATCAGCCACGTCAATAATAACATTAAATGTGAATGGATTGGACAAGTAAATGAAAAAGTATTTTCAGATTAGATTTTTTTAATATAGATTCAACTATACAATATCTACAAGATATAATTTAGTTTCAAAGATACAAAAATTTAAGTGAAATGATGAATATATATATATATATATATGTGTGTGTGTATGTATATATATATATATACACACATATACATATATATGATAACAATCGTAAAAGAGCTGGAGTGGCTGTACTAAGTGCCAAACTAGACTTTAAACAAAAAATTACACTATCAATAAAGGGGCATTTCATAATTATAGATGAGCAATCCAACAGGAAGATACAACAATAACAAACATATATTCACCTAAAAACAGAGATCCAAAATGCACAAAGCGAAAACTGAAAGAATTGAAGAGAGAAGTGGACCATTCAGCTATAATAATTGGAGACTTCAATAACTCACTTTCAATAGCAGGTAGAACAACTAGGCAAATGATTAACAAGAGTATAGAAGACTTGAACAACATTGTAAGTTAACAACACCTAAGAGAAATCAAGAAAACAATCCACCCAAAAGTGGCAGAAAACTTTTTTTCTCAATCACAAAGGGAACATTGTTCAGGATAGCCCACATGCTAGATCATACATTTTGTAATTTTTATAATTCTTGTGTTTTTTAATAGTCTTTATTTTTTTAGAGCAGTTTGAAGTTTAGAAAGAAAGTAGAGAATTCCCACATGCCCCCTCTCCCAGCAAAGTTCATCTATTGCTAATATCTAGAATTAATGTGGTACATTAGTGACAATTGATGAACCAATATCAATACATTATTATTAACTAAAAAGTCCCAGTTACATTAGGGTTCACAGCTTTATGGATTTTGATAAAAACATAATGTTACCTATGCACCACTGCAGTATCATAAAAAGTAGACTCACCATCCTAAAAATGTCTTGTGCTCCACCTATCCCTTTCTCCCCCCAACCCCTGACAACCACTGACCTTTTTACTGTCTTTTTATAGTTGTGCCTTTTTTATATAGTTGGAATCAGAAAGTATGTAACTTTTTCAAACTAACTTTATTCACTTAGCAAATGCTTTTAAGTTGGTTAGGTTGGCTCAGAGTCCCAAGGCTTGGTCTTTCTGGTGACTATCACCATCTGAAATTTTCTAGGGGCCTATCTCATTAGCATAAATTCAAGTGAGCTCCAGGGGTCTCAGGAATAATAAAAAACAATGTATTACTTGGAAAATTCTAAGTATTTGATTCTGGCTTCCAAGAACAAAGGACAAAGGTCAAATTCCCTAATATATAATAATAACATTTTATCCTGAATTAATGTTGAATTTTATTAAATATTTTTCTGCATCTATTGAGATGATCATAAACCTTTTGTAATTTTTTTAATAATACATTTATTGGTTTGCAAATTGTAAGTTGTCCTTGTATTTCTGAAATAAACCTAAATTGTTAATGATATAGCATGTATTTTATCTTCTGATAAATCGAACTTGCTAATGTTTTATTTGGTATTTTTCTCTGTGCTCATGGTAATGATTGGCCCATTATTTACTTCATTATTTTGCTACCATGATTAGGTTGTCAAATGGAGGCATTTTGTTTATTTTATTTTTAAATAAGTAGTCCAAGGCCTAGAGACGTGAACATCTTGTTCAGCGTGGTCAAATGATCTCAAAACAGTCAAACACGTCTCAGGATCCCCAGTTTTGAGATTTTCTCATTTGAACACGTTGTTTTTCATTTTGTATTTCAGGTGTTTATGGATGAATATTATTTTCCTATTAAACAAGAATATTTTGAGGGCAGGAATCATATCTAATTCAGTTTTTGCACACAGTATGCATTTACTACTTGCTGGAGGAAGCATGAATGCTGGGACAGATGACAGTTTGACAGTAGAAACAGAACAAGGGACCCTGCTAGAAGGAATATCATAGCAACAAATTAGTTGCTTAACACTTCAAATGCAATCAGTTCAAAGAGCAGTTGCTTGCATACTTTTTCATTGTTTTCTTGTTTTTTAATTAATGTTTATTGGGGTAAGTTTTCTTTTTGTAACATTACCCTCCGGTTCAGAGAATTGGGTTGACCATGTCCTTCAGTCTCTGGTACATAATTATGGTCAATCTGTGCCCAGAACCTTGTCTTTTGTTTTAAGAGGTGTGATAAAAAACTACAGTCAATGTTTAAATTTTAAAAAATGTATTACAGTAAAGAACACATTGCCATTATAATGCCCCTCAAAATACTCTCCCTCACTTTGAACATACTTATCCCATCATTGCCACTTTCTGAAGCAATTCTGGAAGTCCTCTTTCATGAGTATCTTTCGTTGCACTGTCGTGGCTGTCTCAATGTCCTGAATAGATTCAAAACATTTTCTTTCCATTGTCATTTTGACTTTGGGGAAGAGCCAGAAATCTCACAGTGCCAAATCTGGTGAATAAGGTGAATGAGGACACACTGTAATGGTTTTGACAGAAATTGCCTCACCAGAAGCAATGTGTGACACGGAGCATTGTCATGATGGAGGATGAAGTAAAGACACTCACAAAAGAGGACTTCCAGAACTGCTTCAGAAAGTGGCAAGAATGATGGGATAAGTGTGTTTGAAGTGAGGGGGTTGTACTTTGAGAGGCATTAATGGCAATGTGTCTTTTAATGTAATAATTCTTTTATTTATTTAAACATTCACCATAATTTTCTATCACACCTCATGTGCTATTTTCCCTCCTCCTTTACAAGGCCCACTCCCATCCTCCTCCCTCTCCCCACAGGAACCCACTCAAATGTATTTGATACATGACTTTGGAGATAACAAACTTTGGACATGTATATATCCTAGGAAAGAGTACAGCTTCTTTGTGTGTGTGTGTGTTTACACGTTTGTAATTTACTTAAATGATGTTATACTGTGAACCATGTTTTGTCTTTTACTTTTTCTTTTACTCATTTTCATGTTGCTCTGTGTCCATCAGTTCCCTATATTCCCCCTGCTGTGTCCTTTTTCTTCATGCCCATTCATCCTTCCCTCCCGCATGCTAATGACCTCCCTCCCATTAGGGCTGCCAAAGCTTCCACCAAGCCAATACTGGCAGCTGCCATTGTCACAGTCACAGAGCTCCTGTGAGCACCACAGCTAGACTAGGCTGGTTTCACCACACGATGCCAACACCGCAGAAGCAAGGCAGGTGCCGATGGGCTGGACGTCTGTGGAAGATGGTCAGGAAGGAACTGGATCCAGCCATGCTAAGAGCGTTTATTGGGCACCACTGGGTCCTGCAGATGCCAGGTTCTACCCAAATTTTGGAGTAAGGTAAGAGAAGCAGATGGAGGAAAAATCCCTGTACTGGGGGAAAGTAACCGCTGTTGTGAGAGATAAACTGAGCACAGAGGTAAGACCTGAGGACTACTAAGAGGTCCTGAATCCAGCTAAAGTGCATTCTGGACTCATAGGCTGCTAGGGAGCTTGGCTGGCTGATTGCACAGTCTGCTCAGAGCAGTGGAGTCAGGGTTGGACTCGCTAAAGGCTTTGCTGAGGTGGCAACACATCATCCTCATCTCATGATGGACGGTACTTTACAAATCACCAGTGCCTATCTGAGGCTATATTCTATTTTAAGAAAAGCTGGTACTTTATGTGTAAATTCCAGATATAGTGAAAATATAGTTGTTTATTCAAGTCGGTGAAGATGTGTGTGTGTGTGTGTGTGTGTGTGTGTGTGTGTGGTTTGTGTAGCTGTGGGAATGCACATGCAAATCCATTTGTGAAACTGAGATCCACAATTCTCTCTCCTTCTGGGTGGTGTTCCGGGGCCTAATGTTGTGGCACGCTATGTGGAAACACCAAAGCTCGTTGGTAGGACACCGTCCACTGTGGAGTCAAGCCATGTGGCAGGACCTCTGGGACCTACAGCAGAGAAAGGAAGTGACCCTAATGCATATCACAGGTCACTCCCCCTTAGTGTCCCCAGGTAATGATGAAGTAGATGCCCTAGCACGGGTCCGATGGTTAGAACGGGCTCCTGCCACTGATGTGGCCCATTGTCTGCGTAGGAAATTGCAGCATGTTGTAAGCCGAACCACGTGGCAGGTGAGCAGACGCTGGAGTCTGCCTTTGAAATGGCAGGAGGTAGCAGATGCCTGCTATGATTGTGCCGTCTGTGCCCAGGACAGCCCCCAACGGCGGGATCTCCCGTGGGAGACACAACAGATTATGCAAGGGAGGGTGCCCCTCACTCACTGGCAAGTGGATTACATTGGACTCCTACCTAAGGCCCACAATGCGATATACGCACTTACAGCAATGGACACTGCCATGGGGTTGATGTTTGCTTGGCCCTGTCCGGCTGCGGATCAGCGGCATACAGTGGTCACTCTTACATGGCTGTGCGTCCTCTATGGGCGCCTCCAAGTCATTGAAAGTGACAGGGGTACCCATTTTACGGGGCAAGAAGTGCAGCGCTGGGCTGCCAGGATGGACATACAATAGTTGTTTCATACCCCGTATAACCCACAAGCAGCTGGCATGATTGAACGCTACAGTGGCCTTTTGAAACAAGGTCTCCGGGTGACAAAACACCCTCCTACAATGCGTGACTGGGCCTTGCGTCTATGGGACGTCTTGACAGTCCTGAATGAGAGACCACAGAAGGGAGGGCCTGCATCAGTGGAAGCTCTGCTACATCGAACGGCAACTCCCAGTCAATTACAAGTTACCACCAGTGAGACTCTGTTAAAGCCAGGCTATGGCAGAAATGGAAACATTTTGCTGCCAGCACCTACATACTTGAAAGCAGGAGAACAGCAGCAATGGACTTGGCCCTGGCAGGTCAAAAGCCCCCACGGTCGGTGTTTGGGCCTGTGGGGGGACAGAGCCAGGAGTGCAGTTTCCAGGCTCTCGGCCTCACGTGGACAGGTGCTGGCTCAGGTAGTAAATGGCCAACTGTGATTGGATGGCCATCAGCTGTGGCTAGTTAGCTGTCAGCTATAACCAGTGAGCCACTGGCCACTAATATAACTTCTGTGGCTACGCTAGCAGAAAATGGGGCTAGCAAGAAGATGGTGGCTGAGCTAGCAAGCGCGGATTGCAGTTAGCACGGGGGATTGTAGCTAGCAAGTGAGGTGGGTTGGCAGAGAGATGTGAACGGCCGGCTATGGATAATGTGGCTCTTGCTTGTTGTGTCTCCAACCCAGCCGCCAGCGAAAATATAGTGACTCCCCTATCTATGGCTGCATGGGTGTTCCTTTTTGGCCTCACCATGTCCTGCATTCTTATGTGGGGAGCGGGACCAGAGACCCCGCATGACACCCTGAATGACAGCCTGATAACCCGATGGGGGGCTGGTTTGACCCATGATTTGCAAGTGATGCCAGGGGTGGTGGCTGAGTAGCCACCACAAGTGACTCTGGTATATGGAGGTCCCAATGCCCGGACAATTTTGTGGGGAACCTATGAGCTCTCGCTATGGCCTACTATGGGGTCCCCTGTTCTGATACATGTTGAAACTATGCAAGGGACCCCAATCACTGCCGTAAAGGTCTGGTACCACAAACCAGGAAAGGTGCCAGTGGCAGCGACCCTCCTTTCCCAGAGCAAAAAGCTAGCATGTATCCTCCCAGATCGAAGAGATTTGCCATTGTTGGTTCCTATGACTACTATTTCTTTCCACCCGTAGGTGCCTATATGCTAACATGGCACAGGGTCCCTCACGAGAGATGCTTGTCATGTAGATTGTGAGGCGAGACACTGGGAGGTGGAGTGTGGGGACAGAACCCCAGAGAGCAGTTTCCAGGCTCTCAGCCTTACATGGAAAGGTGCTGACTTGGGTAGTAGATGCCCATCAGCTGTGACTGGTTGGCCATCAGCTGTTACCGGTTAGCCATTAGCCACTGATATAACTGCCATGGCTACGTTGGTTGGTTGGTTGGTTGGTTGGTTGGTTGGCAGAGAAGCAGACGGCGGATTGCGGCTAACAAGTGGAGTTAGCAAGCACAGATGGTGGATTGCGGATCATGTGGATCCTACTTCCTGTGTGTCTTCCAGCCGCTAGCGAGACTGGGGTGCAGGAAGACCCCTTGTTGGGATACTGGTGGATGTTTGCTTTTGTGTTTCCTCTTGCCGCCATTGAGAATATAGTAGTATCGGGCCGGCCCGGTGGCTCAGGCGGTTAGAGCTCCGTGCTCCTAACTCCGAAGGCTGCCGGTTCGATTCCCACATGGGCCAGTGGGCTCTCAACCACAAGGTTGCCAGTTCAATTCCTCGAGTCCCGCAAGGGATGGTGGGCTCTGCCCCCTGCAACTAAGATTGAACATGGCACCTTGAGCTGAGCTGCCTCCCGGATGGCTCAGTTGGTTGGAGCGCGGGCTCTCAACCACAAGGTTGCCAGTTCAATTCCTCGGTGGGCAGCGCCCCCTGCAACTAAAATTGAACACGGCACCTTGAGCTGAGCTGCCGCTGAGCTCCCAGATGGCTCAGTTGGTTGGAGCCTGTCCTCTCAACCACATGGTTGCCGGTTCGACTCCCGCAAGGGATGGTGGGCTGTGCCCCCTGCAACTAGCAACGGCAACTGGACCTGGAGCTGAGCTGCGCCCTCCACAACTAAGACTGAAAGAACAACAACTTGAAGCTGAACAGAACCCCCCACAACTAAGATTGAAAGGACAACAATTTGACCATTGTTCCCCAATAAAGTCCTGTTCCCCTTCCCCAATAAAAAATCTTAAAAAAAAAAAAAAAAAAAAAAAAGAGAATATAGTAGTATCACTCCCCTATCTATGGCTCCGTTGGTATTCTTTTTTAGCATCACCATGTCCTGCGTTCTGGTGTGGGGACCAGGAGCTGAGACCCTGCATGACAAGTCACTGAAATCCTGCTTTGAATGAGCAGTGTTTATACTTAGAGGTCATGAGCTCTGCCTCTGAAGTCAGACACTGCTGGAATCTTGTGTTCACCAGCCCCAGCTGTGTGGCCTTGAGCAGGACAGTTAATGTCTCTATACCTTGGTTTCCTCATCTGTAAAGTGGGGACAATAAAACCTTTTTTACAGTGTGGTCATGAGGGATAAGCTAATAAATATGTACATATGATAATGACTCAATAATGGTTGTTTTAATGATTAAAACACTAGTCAATCAGGCTCCCTCCAAAAGACCAGGGCAAGTGGACCACTTCCTCCTCCCCAGGGTAAATATTAGGGAATGACTCTCCCAAAGGTGTGGATGGGGTTTTAATGGAGAACCAGTCCTTTCTGGGAGTCAGTGAGCCCCTCTCACCACAGAATAGGTTAAGATTTGCATAATGCGGCTACAGAGCAAATTAGAATAAGGCCTAACCAGCAATAAGAGGCTATTGTGGGCCTGCAGGTCTCTACTTCACACATATCCAGCAATAAGGGCTGGTTTTCCAGGCCCGTCTTCCCAGCCATCCGCGCTCACACCCTTCCGGTGCTGGCAGAAGAAGGGGAGGTTGGCCTCTCTGATCTGCTCATGCTCTTCTTCTTCAGGAGCAGATGAAGACCGAGTCCTGCTTCCAAGAGCCTCAGCAGCCTCCCCTTCAGAGTTAATCATGTGTGAACTATGTTTTACTCAGGGAAAGTTATTAACCCCCTACTATGAAACTCCTCCTCCCCCCATCAAACAACTGGTCCTCCTTTTATTATTCAAATGTAGTGAACGTTGGAAGGCAGGCAATCTTCTGGAAAGACTTTGTCTTGCTCCTTCCAAAGCCAAATATGAGCAATTGGATCTGCTGCCTTCTTGGAATCTCCAAGCCCCGGCTTGTCTCATCCCCATTGTGCAGTCACTTGAAGAGGTTGTGCAGGGCTTGCATCCCTCCTCCCCAAGGCCTGTCCAGGGCTGTGGTCAGTGGACAAGTCTTCTGTGTGTTGAGCCTTGTTTAGGGGACTTAGTCCTCTCTGAAGGACAGACTAGGAATTGGATGTATTGTAGCCTCTCACCTGAGACAGGGCCTTTGGTCACTAATTCCAGCTCTAGCGTCTCTACAGAGACTTCAGCCAACTTCTCAAGGGCACCACCTGACAGCATGTAGTCTCATACCCATTCTGGGGAGACAGTGGGGGGACAGCTAAAGACGTGATAGGGCAAATTTTGGCCACCAGAGGATGGTCACATAAATTCTTCCATGTTTTATTTCCTGATACAATGCCCTGAGACAGTTTGTATGACTTCCACAGATGTGCCCTCTGACAGAACAATCAGCTGTGCACAGCAGCCTCCTCAGCACACATTCTCATCTTAGCCCACTTGCCCTGCTAGCCCCATGTCCCTTGTTTTTGAGATCTCATTCCCTCATCAAGGACATGAGGCCTACAGTTCAGGCTCTGCTTTCCACAAAACGTGGGCTAAGACCATGATTTCACTTCAAGTGAGCTAGTCTCATGTGAGCCATGTGGAACTCAAGTCATAGTTTCCCAGACCTCTAAAATGTCCTCAGCTTGACCAAAAATGCCCCTGTTATTGACTCTCATGGGTCACGTTTTTTCAATGATTTGCAGAACTACCCTGTAGGCAGGAAATAAAGGATGTTGGGGATTCCATAGACTGGAATCTCCCTCTCTTCATTTCTCCATCTTTCCATTTTGACATCTTTTTTGGGGGGTGGGTGCTCTTGCTAGTCACAGGCTGCCTTGCATTGTCCTTTTTTTTTTTTCCCCCCCCTGTTAGGACAGTGTTAATGATGGCTCCTTCATTCACCTGAAACTACAACCAGAATCCTGGAATTGTCATTGATACCTCATTCCTCCCCACTAACCCCACAGATAACCCATCACCAAAGCCTGTCAATTCAATAAACTAGATCATCTTGAATCTGTCCACTTCTCCCCACCTCCAGTGTCACACCCTAGTCCAAGTCATTATTACTTGGATGCAGCAGTGTCTAACTTCACCTATATCCACTCCTCCAGACACATTAACTTTTTAGTTACCATCTCAGCCCACCCATGCCACCTGCTCCTGCCCATTTAATACTTCCCCAAAACATTCCATCACTCATAAGATTAATTCTAAATTTCTTAGCATGGCCTATATGGCCCAGTGAAATCTGACCCCTGCCAGCCTCTTTAGAATCATCTTATGCCAGATTTTCCTTTCCTGCATGCCAGCCTCAGTGGCATTCTTACTCTTTCTGGTGCCTCACACATGCTATTCTCCTTCTATCTCTCCCTATCCTCCTCCCCTCAAGTTGGCTGGGTTCTACTCATTTAGATCTCAGGAAAATGTTACTCAAATAAACCTTCCTGATCACAGCACCAAACACCTCCTGTGAAGCATGCCCTCTCTTTTATGCTTTCAGAGTGTTCTAGAATGCCTGCTATCATTTTAATCACGGTTTTAATTCAGTAACTATTTTTGTAGTCATTGGCTTGTTTCAGGTCTTTTTTTCTCAGTATCTTAGGCTCCAAGAAAGCAGGAGGGATGTGTTTTGTTTACCACCACACCCAAGTAAGTGCTTAATACATCATAGACCTTCAATTAAAAAACAATTGTTTTAATGAGTAAGTGACTGAGTATAAGTGAGTCTGTGAATGAATGAGTGAGTAAGCCTATAATTGCTTAGAGTAGTGCTTTTCTATTAGGAGCAATCAGAGAAACACTTAAAAAATCAAAAGGACATTTGCCAAACAAAAGAAAACAAGCAATTTCTAAAAGAAAACAAAACAATCACTGACTTGGATTCTTTGTGAGAAAATCCATTTGAATTAGTAAGCAGTAAAACTGAGGAAAGTTTTAAAAACACATAAATATATTTTTTATAAATCCCAAGAATGTACACAAACTCTGGTATGATAATTTTCCTTTAGCACCTAAAACATTTTACCTCTCTTGAATAAATAATGTGTTTCCTTTCATCAAATACCAAGAGCATGAAACTCTGTTTTTCCCTTTTTTGGATGGAAGTCCAGAAACCCATGCTAACTTTATTGTGCAATTACAATAATTTTGTTGGCTTTCCTGCTTATTATACTTATCTTTTTTCATTTAATATTCTACTTCAGTTAAAAAGAAAACTCACTGTATCTATATATTAGACTTTAAGCATGCAAATAAAATATTGTTTAGTAGAGGTCTCTGGAGGACATATATTAATGCCTAGTTAAGATGGGCGAGGTGGGGGTTCATAAGGTAAAACCATATGCCTAAGGTGCTTAATATGTTCCTTCTTTTAAGCACTTTTAGTGTTCTTACTAAATCTCCTTTATTGTCTAAATTTATTTAGCAAATCTTTTTAAAATGCATAACAGAAAAATAAAGATAGTATTTGAAAGAGCACAAATTCTAAATTAAGACAAACCACATTAATGAGGTTGTGTTTCCTTGTTTGCTTTATCTGCGTTACATTCTATGCCTACTGGAGCCATGGATTTGTGGAAGTGCGGGGTGGGGCGCACTGGGCACAGATTCCCAGTCCTCAGAAGAGCCCAGGCAGTGGTGCTCTCTGTCTGGGCCATGAAGCAAGAAGCTTAGCCTCACACTTGTGGGTGCCCACAGGTGGGGCTGCAGTCCTAGCCTCCCAAATGCTCAGGCCAGCAGCTCCTGGCCTGGGGAGTTCTCACGTGGACTCCAGGTCTCTTCCTACCTGGAGACTGCCAGAAGATATTATAGATAAGCATGGAGAGCTTTTTGCTGCTTCCATGGGCTAGGCTTTACTCCATTTGTTATTTCTGAGAGGAAACTAATAATGTGTCTAAGAGCTTCCTTAGATTTGGGGATCCTTTTGCAATTGAGTAAATCACAGAGTTTAGGCAAGAGACACTCACCTTTCACCCATTTCTAGAAATAAGGATCTGAGACCTTGTAGAGAAGAGAAAGGCTGTTAACACCCTCATCTGAGGGAGGGATGTGTTTGGCCTAGATCAGGTGACAAGACTTTAAGGAGCATGTCCTGTCCTTGTGGGGGCGCAACAGCAGGGTCAGACGGGTCTGAACTCACTCAGCCCCTTTCTGGTCTTGTAACTTGTGACAACAAGCACCTCAGAGACCTTAGTACGTCAGAGACTCCCCTGAAACACTACCTCACAGGTAGTTGTAGGAACTAAATGAATAGCATATGTTAATCACCAGTCTTAGTGCCTGACACAGGATGGGAGCTCAGTCAACGGCAATGATCATGATTGCTTGTTCTTAGTTTCCCTCACACATCTTCCAAACTACCTGGGAAGATAAAAAATTTAATTAACAAGAAGAAGTTTTTAATGTTTAAGATAACTGATGTCTCAAGGTAGCATTTGTTTAATTGCCAGTGATATGTACAGGGAGTTGTCTTTTATTTCTGGTCACTGGCATGGTTACTAATATAATAACTGTATCATATACAATGGGAGACCCAGTTCAGCATAAGCAGGGCCAGGTCAATTGTGTGCAGTAGAGTTGCAGCTGGGATTTGTGAAGCCCAGCCCTGTTCCTCTTTAGGGTTCTACCTACAATTAGAGGTATTATTTGAGACTGAATTACGTGGGCTTTGAGAAAAGTCAGCAGTGGAGTGGAGGGTGCTGGCCTCATTCTGTTTCCTGACATGGATGAGCAGTTGTATTCAACTCACGAAAATATATTGTTTTACGTATATATGTACACCCTTACGTATGTACTTTAGTAAGTGGTTGGGATATATTTTTTTTTTTTTGCTTTGTTTTGTTGCGTTTTGTTTTAATCTAGAAAAGGAAGTTGTGAGAAAAGAGTCCCGCATCTCCACACTGGTCTATGTAAAAGAAGAATTTTGCCCGAACACGTGTTAAAAATGGCAAGACTTTACGTGTACTACTGCAGTAGGGGAGAGAGACTTCAGTACAGAATTGAGCTCAACTCTGAATACCGTAAAGTCAGCTGGGGACTTCTAGCCAAGGAAAAGAGTGAGGGGGTCAGTGGATAGAAAATTACTATAAGGAACCTGAGCAGATATCAAAGGTAGGGTGACTCTTGCTAAACTGTCCTAATAGGATGCTTGCCAAAGGCAGGCCAAGGACTTAGACATCAAAGGTGGGGTACGGAACTTAATCAGGTGACAAGGGTAGGGAATTCTTGCTAAAATGACTTAGATGGATTCTTTGCTAAAACTGGGCTCCAAAGACCAATGTCAAGACCTAGTGGAAAAGAGGACTCAGAGGAACCTGACCAAGTTTGGTCAAAGAGGGATCTTTGTCATTCATTGGGTTCTGACCCTACGGTCCTGTTGAGCTGCAGGTGGGCCTCACTCTGTGAGAGAGAGGAGGTAACCTTTGTATGGAATAGATCCTTGCAAAGAGCTAATTACAGGGTCAGAAACAGGGCCTGGGATGCAGCTTCCTGATGGTTTGGGGCATGAATCTGAGGGATCTAAATATGCTCACAGCACTTACAAGTGTGAGGTGAAGCCGATTTCTGCCATAAAGAGCAGAGTGTAAAGGTAACTTGGCTGCCAGAGGGAGGCTCTGGGGGCAGGGCCTGTGGGCTCTGAGAATAGCCAAACCTAAGGGCAGATTATACACAGCAGAGCAAGAAAGGCCTAAGGCCCTGGAGCCACACTGCCCAGGTGCAAATCTGTTTTCGTCACCTACTGCCTGTGAGACCTTAGGGATATCACTTCATTTTGAAAAGCCTCAGTTTTGCGTGTCTGTAAAAATGGGTTTAACATGGCATTAAATACTTGCTTTGAACTTTTTGGGTCTTGGCTTTGTAATAAAAATGTAATAAATATCTGCAGTGCATTGTAAAAAGAATGGACATAATGATGGCAGGAAGGAACACTGTGGGGATTAAACAAGACGAGTCCACAGATGACTTTGCACAGTGAGCTGCCATCCTGAGCTGCAGCAGTAGCAGGAAATTCCCACACATTATTGCTCAGCTGTGTACTCATCTCAGCCGAATTGATGCCAGGGCACTGAGACCCCCAGGACAGCATGGAGGAGCTGGCAGGTCATGGGGGTGCAGGGATTGTCCCTCTAAGGCTGAAGTATCACAGCAGGTAGGGCTGCTGAGTCAGGGAATGTCTAGATATCTGCATGTGACCTCATTTGTCCCCTAGAGGGGGATGTCTGAGCAACACTGAGGTGATATTTACATAGCTCATTATAAATGATACTGAGTCAGGGTCCCCAGTGAGGAATCTGAGGGTCAGAGGGACTAAGTGATCTGCAGTGGGGAAGGGAGACGGTTATGTCTAGTACGTGGCAAAGCTAGTGTCAGAGTGTGTTTCAGGCCGCTACTTCGGCACCCTGGCCCCACAGCCAGTCTCTCTGGGTTGACTCTCCTGACATGTGAGTGGCCTAGCCTGAGGCCCAGTTCCACAAACACCTAGGCCTGGGGGAACCACAGGCATTTCTCATTTTGGGATCTGGTCCCTTGGGCATACAGGAATTGTTAATTCAACTTTGTAGATGTTACAGAAGTTTCTTCTTATCCTGTGACTGGCTGGGAGGTAGGCTTCCAGCAGGTACACTGGCAGAGAGATATGTTAGCTGGTTGCAGCAGGACCACATTCCTCTTGGTGGTGGTGAAGGGAAAGCGCAGGCCATCTGCAGGACTGGGGCCTCCCAACCACTCTGTGACCTCACAGCAGCTATACCGTAAAAAATCAGAATACCCACACGTGTGGGGTTTGTACTAAGAAGGTGATGAGAGGCAAATAGCACACAGAGAGGAAGCTGGGCCAGCGTCCAGCCTGGGCAGGGGCCATCTCCCTCGGGATGTAGCTGGGGAAGGGAAGCGCCAGGTAGATAGTTTATCTGAGCGTCTTTCTGTGGATTACATAAAAGCTTCACAGAACCAGTTGGTTGCAGGAGGTAACAATTCCTTTAGTATTTTATCCTAAAGCAGCAATAAATTAGAGGACTTTAATACCTGAATGTGAGGATCCCACTAAAATCATAAATAGCCTCTCCCGCTGTCATTAGTTTATAGTCCAGCTAGAAGAGGCAGATGTGGCAGTCTCCAAAGAAGGAAAGCTCCAGGCCTGACAAATAGCCCGAGACTTATATTTAGAAATGAATGAATCTGTTTCCAGAGGAATATGTCATGCCAACAGCTGAATAAACACCTAACAGGCCCATCTGAGTCAAGATTCAGCAGAAGGATGGAGGTTTGGTTTTAGAGAGGCCCTGTCTCTTCCTGACAGCATTGTCAGCAGCTAAACATCAATGTCTAAGAGGCTTTGGGTCTGCTCTGCCTCCAATGTTTGTTCTACAACTTTCACTCACTTTACATGAACTTCAGTTTCTTCTATCCACAAAATGCTATCCTTCTCAGGGAGTCTAGGATGGGTAAGTTGTTTCAAAATATGTAAGGAGCTACACACCGTAGGAGAGAGTCTGAGGTTTGTCTGATTGCAAAATTAGGTGTATAGGGGAAGGACCAAGGTGTAGGGAGAGCCAGAGGTGAGGAAAGATGGTGCACCTGGTGCTCCCCTGTGCCTCATCTCCCTTCCCCACTGCAAGGTCTCTGGAGGGGGATCACAGTGTGCCACCCCAATTCTGACCCATGCTGTCACACATCACGCAGGGAGAATCGGGGATCATGCCTCTTTAGCCATGTCTTCCATTAAAACAAGGTATCTTGCCCCCTTGACACACCCGCTTATTTTGAGCTGCAAGGACTGCTTATCTACCTCTCAACATGTCTGCATATACACATAGCCTTTTGCTTTCAACCATGCACAGTCACTGGTAGTAGAGTTACCTTCTTGCTGTCAAAAACTATAACAATAGGCAAAAGAAATGAGGTAGCTATTTTCTGGCATTAATCAACAGGTGGTATAGAACTGTAGACAAAGGGAAGGGACGCGCACGAGCAACCTCTAGTCACCAAGATTTTTCTGCCCAGTGGCAGATATCTGTATAGTGAAGGGGGTGGAGTGATAGGGGGCTGAACTCAGACTGGAGTCTGGCCGCAGACATGGCACATATGTGGGGCTCACAGCGAGCAGAGAATCAGAAGTCTGCATGGGATTCTCCCACATCCTTGGTCTTTGTCCTCAGGCTGGCTGACTGTGTGCAAGTTCATGCTCCACACACCTAGTGGAAATGGCCTCAGTGGGCTCAGAGCCGAACAGATACATAAGAGAATGAACAGCACTGGGAGCTGTTGGAATTCCACCCAGTGAAACTGAGAGCCCCTCAGCCTGTTCAATCAGACCCAGGAAAGCCACATCTTAGAAATGAGAACCATATCCCACAGGAGAGCTTCACCTTGGAATGAATTATGAACAGAAAGCAAAAATAGATATGTCATGACAAGAAATAAAACCAGGCCTGATAGAACCAAAAAGATTTGTAATTTAACTGCCATAACAACAAAACTCAACACCTTAAAAAAAGATAACACAATCTAGACCAGTCCCGCTCTTATTCCCGATGTTGGTGATTTATGTTTTCTCTTCTTTCTCTCTCAGTCAGTTCTTTTAGGTGTTTATCAATTTTACAACCATCCCTAGTAGCTGATGTATTTTTCCTTCTTCTAATATTTTTTCTATGTTCTTCCTCTTCCTTCTGCTCATTGACACCTAATCAAGTCACCTGGTGTCAGAAGCCTGTGACTTGACATTAGGCATTTATCATCTCAGGATGGAGTCCATCAGACAACTACTTTCTACCCCAAATTTCTGTGTCTTATTTTGTTAAACAATATGATTTACAGTCATTGCTGAAAATAATTGATTTTTTTTTTTTTTTTTTTGTAATATCATGACTCAGGTTGAGCTCTGGACTCTGCAGCACATTTATTACTTCATGTGTCCTCTGTTTATTCTAGTGTGAAATTGTTTTCCAGGTACTAATTAATTCTGCCAAGTCTTTCTTCCTTTGATAGATAATTTGTGATGTTTTGGAAGAATACACTAGCTGCATGGGCCTGCTCTCAGTGGTGTCATTTCAGTTGTGTCGAACACTGACTCTTACATTGTCTTTTGTCACTCAACCAAGCCCGATGTCCAGTATTTACTTCCCATGGCTGGTTTTCCTATGGGGATAAGCAATGACCCTAATAACCTCTCTGAAATTAGAAATGTGGCTTTAAAGGCCTATAATGGAGAGAGAGAATGTAAGGTCATAAGTCCAATGTAACCAAGCCCTCCCTTTCTCACTCATCACTGAAGGAAAGAGCAGTATGTCCTAAAGGTCAAGGCAGAGCTAGGGCATGTCAGAGCACCTGGGGTCATGAGTGAGTAAGCAGGAAACCCTGAAACTATTCAATACAAAGTAAATAAGAAATAAGGTAGACTCTGGTTAAATCATTTTTTTTTTTTTTTAGAGGAGAGCACAAACGCAGTCCCCCACTACCACAAATTATCCAGTCGAGTTTCCCACATTTGGGGAAATCGCAAGGGTCAGCACATACGGAGTGCAATGGATAAGCCTCGCCCTGGGAAAACCACCTTCGTGATCATGGTATCTCCCCTGCCAGGTAAGTATTGGTTATCTCATTTGTAAGGTCTTATTTCAGGATTTATTACAACTAGTCACTTAGATCTTGTAAGACATGACACCTAGACGCTTCCACTGAGGTGGGACCAAAACTGAGGGTAATTGATTGTTGATACAGGTAGAGAACTCTAGCTGGCTGGCCAAGAAGCCAGTCTAAATGTACATGGAAACGGTGGGCCAGGTAAGGAGTCAAGGATGGTGAGGTCCAAGGTAAAGTAGCAAAGGGTGCTCTAGAAACAGAGGGAGTGAGATTTAGAAACACAGTCAGTTGCCCTCATGAAAATCTCTCCTCATGGAACAGGGCACCAGCCACCAGCATGGGATTAAGGGCTAGTTCTCAGGAAGGGCAGGAAATAACAAGGCAGAACTTGGGACTCAGGAGAGCTTTGAGATATTAGAGTGTTCACTAAGGCAGAAAGGTGGTCATAAGTGTTGGGGCCCACAGTAGGTTTGGGCTCAGGAACTACATTATCAGATTCTAGTCACTGGGCAAGGGTGGGACAAGTAGTAAGGTGTCCTTAATACCAGCCCTTGTGTGTGTGGCTATAGCTGGTAAAGTACTACCATCAGGATTCTGGTGGTGGGGCTAATATTTTCTGCAGACAAAACCAAGTAGACTCACTGTGAGGAGAAGACTGTGTGTAGAGGCTGGAAACAGACTGGGCCTAGTGGGTAGGAACATCACTCACAAACCAACTGTGAGTTCCAGTCTGTGTGAACCCCATTCCACAGCCGTTCCACAGCCAATGACAGATATCTGCTAATGCTCTTAATATATATATATATATATATATATATATATATATATATATATATATATATATATGAATGATACCAGAGGACCAAATGAATGAAAGAGAGAAAGCTGAAAAAATGAGCGGCTCGCACATAGCAATTGTTCATTAAATCCTGCAGAATTAATAAATGACTAACACAAAAACAATCATGAGATGGAAAAATCACTCTAAGTACCCTTCTACTGAACAAAGGAGTATTAGTCTGAAGCATGAGTGACAACATGACAGGATTGAATTGAGGGACAATGATGGGCTTCCAGATAAGAGGAGGACTTGAATACATTGAAGACAAAATAAATCAATACAAGTCAACACTTTTTGAGTGATGCTTTGTCATATTAAATGCCTATTTTCCCTTCATAGCAACCCATGAATTTGATATCTGTTATCTATATTTTATCAACCCAGCAATTGAACCTCAGAGAGATGGATTGACTGTCAAAGGTCATACAGCTTGTTTACACCTAAACTGTGCAGTCAACTTGAAGCAAACCATAGATAGAAGTGTTCCCTAAGGCAGGGCATGGAGGCTGGCTTCATAGAAACAGGCATTTAGCAAGGCAGAATCTGGGAAGTTGGTGTTGATGGCCCTAGAGACAGGGCTGATGCTCTGACCCTGGGGCAGAAGCTTTTGGTCTGCAGAATGAAGGGAAAGCCTGGATCCTGGGTATGGACAGCATCAGGAAGAGGGTCAGAAGCTTCCCTGTGTTTGAGGCACAGACGGGAATGCAAAAATTAAATTCATATCAATTTTGCTCCAAAGGAAAGTAATAGATTTTGTACTATCACAGACTGAAGTCAGGTGCAGCGCTTGAGGAATTTTTACTGATGCTCATTAAACATGATAATGTTTTCATGAACACATCCATCAAACATTTAGAAGTAAAATTTTGCACAATTTAATAATTACCCTGAGATAGCAGACAAAACCAAGGCAAACGAGGAGATATGACACTATAGATATGGAGACAACATCTCCACAGCAGGCTGGGCATGACCTCAGAATTTCAGGATGCAAAGTGTCCTGTGGCTGAGGCCAGATGAATGAAAGGCCAGCTTTCATTGCGGGACCAAGGTCAGCTTCTCTTGGAAGGAATCATTCCCACCAGACTATTAGAAAGCTAGAATGGGTAATTGAAAAGAGAGCACTCAACTGACGGGAGATTAAAGAAGCTGTCTCGAATGGTTTTGTGGCTAAGGCATGTCACATAATGTGTTTTGAGTGTCACTTTCATCATATGTAAAATAGAAATATATAATTCCTTGTCTGTCTACTATGAGATTGTTTCGGTGTTCAAATGAAAAAAAAAAAAAGTATGTACATGCCCTTTGAAGTGAATAATACTATTCACATTTAAGAGTATTACTCATTTGTACCATGAGTCACACAAGGAAAGTGTAAGTGAAATTTCTTCCCTTCTGTGGAGAGAACATTTGAGATTTATTCTCTTAGCAACTTTCAAGTATATAGTACAGTATTATTAGCTAAAATCACCATGCTTTGTATTAGCTCCCCAGATATTATTCATCTTATAAGTAAAACTTTGCACCCTTTGACCAACGTCTCTCCATTTCCCCAACCTCCAGGTCCCCCTGGCAACCACAATTCAAGTTTTTTTAGATTTCACCTATAAGAGATATCTTTTTCTCTCTGACATATTTCACTTAGCATAATGCCCTCAAGTTCCACCCATGTTGTTACAAATGGCAAGATTTCCTTCTTTCTTATGGCTTAATTTTATCTATCTATCTATCTATCTATCTATCTATCTATCTATCATCTATCTATCTATCTATCTTATAGATAGAAACAGGCATCTAGATAGACAGACAGACAGACAGACAGACAGACAGACAGATAGATGATAGACAGATCACAGAATTCAAGCGCCTTAGTTCCTTACTGGCTGGAAGTCAACCTCAGATCTAGGTCACATAGTCCTGTCCAGAGGACACATGGCAACTAGCTCACAACATGTCAACTGGCTTCAAACAAATCATCAAAGGCAAGAGTCTGCTATCAAGACAGATGTTACATAATCTAAGATGGTAGAATATATAAACACTGTGCTTACCTCATCCCATGTACAAATCAAAATTACAACAAAATTATAGAATAATCAACCTGAAGAACCATCAGAAGCCTAGCTAAACAGAAGTTTATAACTAAGGATATAAAGAAGAAGCCATGTCGAAACTGGTAGGAGGGGTGGAGATGTGAAACAGGCTGGCCCCAAACCTTTATGGGGCAGATGAAAATTGAGAGGGATAGCTCAGCCACAGAGGTTTCCCCTGGAGAAACAAGGGACTCTATCCCCACAGGCTCCCCAGCCCAGAGCACTGTTGCTGGGAAGAGGAGTCCCTACAACATCTGACTCTGAAAAACAGTGGGGATCCCAACTGTCTGGGTGGAACGGAAGGCACAAGAAACCTAGACATCCTCTTAAAGGGCCTGCAGAGACTCACTGGCAGGCACTCACCTTGGGCTCTGGCAAACAGTGATTTGGGGAGCATTAGAGACATACGATGGGCAGACTGAGGTGTGTGGCTTCAAGTAGGCTGGAAGACAGTTGCCATTTTCCTGTGTGGGGTCCTTCTCCTGTGTAGCTGGCAGGCAGGTGCCATCTTTCCTGTGTTGAGTTCTTCTCCATCCCATGGCCAATTCTGTATCTGAATTGGTCTAGTGAGCTCGGTTTGCTCACTCTGGTAACTCATTGAGACCCTGCCATACCAAACTCCGCACTGCACAGGCTTTATCAGCAGCTGAACCTTACAGAAGCCAGCAACCAGCAGCAGGACTCAGTGTGTCCTGGATTTTTATGGAGCTACCCCAAGCCCGGTGCTCCTGGCAGCATCCTCAGTTCACAGCACAATCTCTCCCACAAGCCTCCAAGTCCAGCACAGGCAGCAACCAATGGTGGATCATTTTGTAGCTCCTACCAGGTAGTCCTTGGCTTGTCACAAGCAGGGGCTGACCTGGGCCTTCACAGGAGCCCCTCCCAAGAGGATCCAGAACAAACATATTTGGAGGGCAGCTTCAGACCACAGCAGAGCACCACCCAATTGAACCCAAAAGCGGCCCACTCAAAGGGTGGTCCCAACAGGCACCAGAAGCTAATAAGGGGAATCTCCCTCCATGTGGTAAGTCCCACTGCACAACAGCCCATATGCTGTAGATGTGGTCAAACCCCATAGCGAATCAGCCTGAAGGTCAATTCCACCTACTGATGTGCCAATAGCAATCAAGGCTCAAATATAACAGAAGGGCACATGCAACCCACACAATGGACACTCTTGGAGCACCCAGCACAGGTGACCAGGTCAACTGTGTCACTGGGCCTTACAGGGCACCTACTATATAAGACTACTCGGCAGGACTGGAAGATGTATCAAATCTATCAATATATATAAACAAATACAGAGAGGCAAACAAAATGAGGAAACAAAGAAATGCGTTCCAAAAAAAAAAAAAGAACAGGAGAAAACTCCAGAAATGGAACTAAACAAAATGAAGGCAAGTAACCTGCCAGAGACAGAGTGCAAAACACTCATTATAAGGATGCTCGAGGAACTTGGTGAGAACTTAAACAAAGAGATAGCAAGCATAAAAAAAGACTTAAAACCATAAAAAAGAACCAGTCAGAAGTGAAGAATACAATAACTGAAATGAAGAATGCACTAGAAGGAATCACCAGCAGACTAGATGAAGCAGAGGATTAAATCAATGATTTGGAAGACAAGGTAGCAGAGAATACCCAATCAGAACAACAAAAGAAAAATAATAATTTAAAAAAAAATGAGGATAGTTTAAGACACCTCTGGGACAATATCAAGCATAACAATATTCACATCATAGGGGTACCAGAAGAAAAATAGAGAAAACGGAATTGAGAACCTATTTGAAGAAATAATGACTGAAAACTCTCCTAGCCTGGCAATAAAAATAGACATACAAGCCCAAGAATGCAGAGTCCCAAACAAGGTGAACCAAAACAGGCCCACATAATTAAAATGGCAAAGGTTAAAGACAAAGAGAGAATCCTAAAAACAGCAAGAGAAAGGCAACTAGTAACTTATAAGGAAGTTCCCATAAAATTGTCAGCTGATTTCTCAACAGAAACTATGCAGGACAGAAGGGATTGGCAGGAAATATTCAAAGTGATGAAAGGCAGGATCTACAACCAAGACTACTCTCTACACAGCAAGGCTATCCCTTAAAATCAAAGAACAGATAAAGAGTTTCAAAGACAAGAAAAAGCTACCACCAAACTAGTAATACAAGGAATGTTAGAGGGACTTCTTTAAGGAAAAAAAAAATCAAAAAATGAATAATAAAATGGCTATAACTACATATCTATCAACAATTATTTTCAATGTGAATGGATTAAGTGCTCCCATCGAAAACATAGGAAGGCTGAATAGATAAGAAAACAAAGCAAAACAAGAATTAAAAAAAAAAAATTACCAATACACCAGCTCACATGGCACTGTCTGTGAGGGAGTTTTTAGCCAGTAAACAAATAACAGTATTGGAACACCCTCTCTACTCACCGGATCTGACCCCCAATGACTTTTCTTTACCTGAAGATACAGGAAATATCTTTCAATCTTCCTTTCAGAAGACATTTTGATGACATTCAGGACATCAAGAGTAATATGACAACAACTCTCATGGCCGTTCCAGAAAAAGAGTTCCAGAATTGCTCTGAAGGGTGGACTAGGTGCTGGCATTGGTGCATAGCTTCCCAAGAGGTGTACTTTAAAGGTGATTGTAGTGATAGTCAGCAATGAGGTATGTAGCACTTTTTCTAGGATGAGTTTTCGATCTTAATCATTTCACCTTGCATATGTGGAATCTAAAGAACAAATTAACAAACAAAATAGAAACACACTCATAGATACAAAGAACATGTTGATGGTTGTCATATGGGAGGAGGTTTAGGGAGTGGGTGAAAAACAGGAAGGGATTAAGTACAAATTTGTTGTTACAAAGTGGTCAAGAAATATAGTCAAGAAATATAGTGTGGTGTCAGGTGGGTACTAGATTTTTGGGGGTGATAGATGGAAGGGTTTTGGGAGAGAGGGTGAAGAAGAAGAACAAATTGGTAGTTACAAAATAGTCATGGTGATGTAAAAGTAAAACAGGGAATATAGTCAATAATATGGTGATCACGCTCATATAGTGCCAGGTGAGTTCTAGACTACTCAGGTGGATCACTTCTTAAATTACTAAATGTCTAACCACTAGACTGTATACTTGAAAATAATACAAAATAATATTGAGTATCAACTATAATTGAAAATTTTAAAAAGCGGGGGAAAAGTTGAAGGGGAATCAGAGACTCAAATTTCCAGGTAAAAAACAAGTAAGTCATGGACTTGTAATATACAGCATTGGAAATATAGTCAATAATATTGTGATAGCATAACAGTGTCAGATGGTTGCTATACCTACGGTGATCATTTCTTTTTTTTAATTAGTTTCAGGTGTACAAAGCAATGTAATAGTTAGACATTTAAACCCTTATAAAGTGATAACCCACCCCTCGAGCTACTACCCCTCTGACATCTTATATAGCTGTTACGATACCATTGACTATCTTTCCTATGTTGTACTCCACAGCCTGTGACTATACATACCTATATATTTAGTTATAGTTGACACTCAATATTATTCTACTTCAGCTCTTCAGGTGTATAATGCATTGGTCAGGCATCTACACAGTCTGTGACGTGATCCCCCTGATAAATCCAGTGCCCATCTGGGACCTTACATGATCTTTACAACATTGTTGATTATATTCCCCAGACTGTATTAACTATCAATTTGTATTTCTTAATGTCTTCACTTTTTCACTCGGACCCTAACCCCATTCCCATCTATCACCCTGATAGATCTAGTACCTATCTGGCATGATACTTAGTTATTACAATATTATTGACTATACTCCTTATGCTGTACCCTACTTCCCCATGACAACTGTATAACACCCAATTTGTTCTTCTTAATCCCTTCCTATTTCACGTGTCCTTAACACCCCTCCCATCTTAAAGAAGTCCCTCTAAAAGTCCTTCTAATACTGGTTTGGTGGTGATGAACTCCTTCACCTTTTCCTTGTCTGGGAAGCTCCTTATCTGTCCTTCAATTCTAAATGACAGCCTTGCTGGGTAGATCAATCTTGATTATATATCATTGCTTTTCATCACTTGGAATATTTCCTGCCACTCCCTTCTTGCATGCAAAGTTTCTGTTGAGAAATCAGCTGAGAGTCTTATGGGGCTCCCTTGTGGGTAACTGACTGCTTTTCTCTTGCTGCTTTTAAGATTCTCTCTTTGTATTTAACCTTTGGCATTTTAATTATGAAGTGTCTTGGTGTGGGCCTCTTTGGGTTTATCTTGTTTGGGACTCTCTGTGCTTCCTGGGCTTGTATATCCATTTCCTTCACCAGGTTAGGGAACTTTTTTGTCATTATTTCTTCAAATAGGTTTTCAATTCCTTGCTCTCTCTCTCTCTTCTCCTTCTTGTACCCCAATAATGCGAGTGTTCATATGCTTCACATTGTCCCAGAGGGCCCTTAAACTCTCCTCAATTTTTTGGATTCTTTTTTCTTTTTGCTGTTCTGGTTGGGTGTTTTCTGCTACCTTAACCTCTACATCGCTGGTTGGATCCTCTGCTTCATCTAATGTAGTGTTGATTCCCTGTAATATATTCTTTGTTTCCATTATTGTATCCTTTATTTCTGACTCATTCTTTTTCATGGTTTCCATCTCAATGTTTATGAGATCATTGAGCCTTCTTATAACCAGTATTTGGAACTCTGCATCTGATAGATTTCTTTTCTCCATTTCACTTAGTTCTTTTTCTGGAGCTTTGTTCTGTTCTTTCATTTGGGATATGTTTCTTTGTCTCCCCATTTGGACTGCCTCCCTATGTTTGTTTCTATGTATTAGGTAGGGCTGCTATGTTTTCCGGTCTTAGTAGAGTCGTCTTATGTAGTAGGTGTGCTGTGGGGTTCAGTGGCACAGTCTTTCTGGTCACTTGAGCCACGGGCTCCAGTTGTGTCCTTTGTGTGGGTTGTGTGTGCCTTCCTCCTATAGTCGAGCCTTGGTTGATAATTACACATCAATGGGAGGGACTGACCCTTGGACTCATTGGTTGTAAGAACTGGCCTTGACTACAGTAGAAGAGTTGTTGTGCAGGGGCTGACCCTACAGAGCAGGATTTGCCTCAGCAGGATTCTGGTGCCTGCCCAATCTGCCCCTTGGGTGTGCAATACTTGCAGATGGCTAGGTGATGCTCCAGCTCATTTTGAAGCTGGCCACTGGGGGCACCAGCCCCAGGACCACCTTGGAGGGGATCCTCTGTAGGTCTACTTCAGCCACAGCCCGTGCCCCACCTGGGCCCACCTAGCGGGAGCCAGAAAGAAATCTGCAGATGTCTGCTGCCAGTGCTGTGCTTGAGAGCACCTTTGAGAGGCCAAGCCACGAACCTAGGCCCCCTGTCACTGGTGCCAGCTTAGGGCTGCTCAGCCAGAGGCACAGGACACATTCAATCCAGAAGCTGCTTGTCTGGGTTCTGCAAACCTTTGAGAGAACCTAGGAAAGTGCAGCTTGAGCCAAGGTAGGCTTTCTGAATGAGAAGGACACTGAAAGCAGCCTGGGTGTGCCCAAAAGTTGGGCAGGGCCAGGTCTCAAATTACCAGGCCATAGCAAAGTAACAGGGGAGACTCAGATATAGTAGCTGCCTGTGTTCACACATTGGGAATGGGGAGGGCTCAACAAAGAAACAATGGCCTCTACCAGTTTCTCCATCCATGAGAAAGCCTCCTCTCCAGCCCATCTCCCAAGCCAGACAACTCAATTCCCCACTATTTGTCCCTGCTGCCTTTCCAGCTGCTGCCTCAGTGCTGGAGCTCAGAGCAAGTGATTCCACTGGTGGGTAAGTCCGCACCCAGTCCCTTTAAGAGGAGCACCTGTGAGTGCAGCCACCCTTAGTCTCACTCAGTAACAATCTCTGCTGTTTTTCAAAACCAGAAACATGGAGACTTCTTTCCCCAGCACTGGAACCCTGGGCTGGGGTGGGGCTGGTATCTCTTGCTCCTTTAGGGGATGGGGGGACCCCCACAGCTGAAATAGCCCTCCCAATCTTTAATGGTCACACACAGGTGTGGGACTAGCCGGTTCTGCGTCTCTGACCTCCGTGCTTCTTCTGGACGTCCTTAGTTGAAAGGCTTCAGTTCAGCTTGACTTTAGGTGATTCTCAATAATGGCTGTTTTGTAGATTAGTTGTAATTTGGATGTGGTTGTGAAAAAAGATAAGCACAGCATTTACCTACTGCACCATCTTGGTTGTTTCAGGCTGGTGATCCCTTCTGTAGGTATATAAATATTGAATAACTATGGTGTACACATGCAACTGATATGTTATATGTTAACTACATACATTTTTTAAATAAAAATCTTTTTTAAAAAGACAGAATTTATAATCTCATGCAACCTAATTATATCTGTCACAGAAGTGACATCCCTCAACTTGGAGTAACTCCAAGGGAGAGGTTCATACAAGTCCATGAACACAAGGAAGCAGGGATCCCTGGGGTCATCTAAGAAGCCACCTACCACTTTCTGCCCCCTGGGCTTCAGTGATGTCCACCTCCTGGTATTCATGCTGTGTGTAATGTCCTCCCCTTGAGTGTGAACAGCACCTGTGACCAGCTCAATATGCCACACTAATGTGAATTCTCCAAAAACCTCACGAGTTTGGAAGTGGGTCCTTCCCCAGTCAAACACTCAGATAAGACCCCAGCTCTGGCCAATGTGTTTTCTTTTCTTTTTATTATTATGTTTTAACTAAATAATTGTTACACTTATTTATTTATTTTTTTAATTGGGGAATATTGGAAAACATTGTGTTTTTTTAGGGCCCATCATTTCCAAGTCAAGTCATTGTCCTTCAATCTAGTTGTGGAGGCCACAGCTCAGCTCCAAGTCCATTCCCCGTTTTCAATCTTAGTTGCAGGGGGCGTAGCCTACTATCCCAAGTGGGAACTGAACCGCCAATCTTGTTAAGACTCTCACTCTAACCAATTGAACCTTTTGGCCACCTGGCCAATGTCTTAATTGTAGGTTCATGAGACATCCTGAAACAGAGGACTCAGGTAAGCTATGCCGAGGTTTCTGACCAGCCCAGGCTAGCCCTCTGCTTTTCAGATGTTTGTGCTCTTTGACAATCTCTCTCCAGCCCTGGCAACAACTATTCTGCTTAGTTTTACTTCTTTTTTCCCCCACATATAAGTGATATTATACAGTATTTGTCTTTTTCTGTCTGTTTATTTTACTTAGCATTATGCCTCCCAGGCGCATTCAAATTGTCACAGTTGACAACATTTTCTTCTTTTGTAAGGCTGAAAATTACAGTAAGTCTTCACTCAATGCTTTTAATAGGTTTTGAGACTTTAAGTGAAACAACATATAACAAAGCCAATTTTGCAATAGGCTAATTAATACAAACAATAGTTAAGTTCCTACAGCATCTCACTAATGTTATAATGAATTGAAGTTGAACAAAACAGCAATATTCGAGGACTTGCTATGTTCCACTGTATGTATACCCTCTTGCTGCCTCCATTGGCTAACCCATGAAGACTAATCCCCTGATCCTCAGGACTCACCAGGTGTTCCTGACTCCCTGTCAACAATCTTGCCATTCTCTGCTCTCAGTGTCTTATGAGGAACTACTTATCCACCCTCTAAGTTTTCATCAGGGAAAGCTAAAAAATTGTCAGAGAGACATTGTCCCCAGTGTAGCAATAGTGGCCTCCCTGGAACCCTTCCCATTTCCCCTAGCTTTCTCTCCCCCAGCCACAGTGCAGGGCTGGAAGTGTGAGAAGGACAAAGAGGGAAAGACAGGTGGGCAGCAGCTCTGGCCACCAGTCACACTGCTCTCATCTGGCGGGTAGGCCTTTTCAATCCTAAATTCCCTCCTATTCATGGCATAGGTCACAGCTGCAGAACATTCCTAAAGCATCTAAAAGCTACTTGACCAATGTTAAATGACTGAATAACTCTCAAACAGACGGTTTGCCTTCTGCCTTCACAAACACCCTTGGGGTCTGCTTTGAGCATAGAAGCCTCTCTCTGTTCACCTGCAGAGGCAGGTAGCAGGAGCACAGAAGCCTGTACTGATGGCGTCTTTCAGATTAATTTTGGGGCTGGGCAAAGACTATGAGTGGCCATGCGTGGTCTGTGGAGCCAATGGTGTGTCAGCTACCCATCATTTGAAGAGGAATAAATCCAGTTCTAGAAAGAATGCATTTGGGAGTTCTTCACTGAGAGCTGCTCCCAAGGCACAGACAGCACCCAGACTTGAGGGTTGTACTGAGCACCGGGGAGCCTGAGCTCCTCTAGGATTTTTATTGCTGTCTCAGCCTCTGTTCTTCTTCTTTGCTCTTTTTTATGTGCTCTTCCTTCTCTCTCTCCTCCCTTCGTTTTGCCCTTTCCTTCCCTCCCTCCTTTCCTGCCTCTCTGTCTTCTCAGGAAGATGATGAGGTAGAGGGGGTTGTTGGCAGTGTCCGTTTGTCTGGCTCTTCTAGCCTCTCATTTTCCCCCAGGTTTTCTCCTCTCATGCCATCTGTACTCCTCCGCCACCCCAGCACATTTGCAGATCGCTCACAAAATAGGCCAGTTGAGCCCAGCTGAATTTTCTCTCTCCTGTTGAGATGAGACCAGGGGCCTGCAGAAGCTCTAAAAGGTTTGGAGAGGGAAGGGTCATGGTGGAGTGAGGCCTCAGAACAGACGGGAGGCATCCCTGAGATGCTCCTGACTCACAGTGGTGGCTGATTTGCCCTGTGAGCTCTCCCTAGCCCTTTCTTCCCCTTCTCTAATCCATGCTGCTCAGAATGTGGGGGAAAAAGGAAACCTAAAGTGGTCGTGATAGTTTTTATCAAATCATAATGGTTTTTAAATTGCATGCTGTGCTATTACTATTGGCAAAAAAATGAGAGCAACATTTTATCTATATCTAGATAGTTTCACACACGAAAACATTCAAAATCAACTCAACAGGTCTTCAATGTCTTTGAAAAACATCTTACATTTTTTTCCTTTGCCACAGAGTCTGTAGGAAATTCCAACAAATAACCACTGCAGTATTTCTCCACTATCACCTTCACCCAATTGTGTCTGCCACCTGTGCCTACACTTAAGGATGTGTAAACAAACACAGTAGCTGACCATTACTTGTCCTCACGTGTGGTTCTTAAAATGTGTGAGATTAGTAATGGGTTACTGGGCCAAATCCATACACTTAGTACAAAGGAAGGGAGATTCTGGCCCACACTTTACCACTCACCCTGGGGCAGGCACTGTGCTGAGAACTCCCAGAGAAAGAAGCTGCTCTTGCCCACTAAGGCCTTGCAGTCTAATTGGGGATTGGATAGTCTCCCAGATGACTCCCTCACGTCTGCTGATCAAAGGCAGTCCGCAACCAGTGGGGTAGCCTCAGGCAGATGTACTGAGAGGTACAAAAAACAGAATACTGCCCTGGCAGCAAATGATGCCCTTAGCGCAGAAAAAGGCAGAGCCATGGTTCACACACACACAACCCACAAAGAGCAGGAGCAAAGTAAGGTCAGGATCTCAAAGCTGTTTAAGGTGCACTGAGAGGTTTACAATAAGGAGTGGGCACACAGAGGGCTCCGGAGTGGCTGCACAGGAGAGGTAACACTTGGTGTGGCCTTGAGAAATGGGAGGACAGGGTAAGACGTCTTTGGGAAACAGGGCTGGAGCCATCTGGAGGGCACCTCAGTCAAATAAGAAGGCACACTGCAGCTGTTTTGGGGAGAGTGGGTGGCCAGTTTGACATATTTCTAGAGGGTAGAGGCAGTATTCTTGCCAGTTAAGAGTCCTGGGGCCTGGGGGTAACTGTGGCTCCCCCCCATTCCTGATTTAGTCTCCCCAGCCTCAAATTTTCCATCCATTACCTAAGCACCGATGCTCACCTCAGGGTGTGTATTAGCCCAGGTAATGTGGAGGACTTGGCCTATGGCAGCTACACAGAGTGTAGGTGGCCCTCAGAGACAGGGTAATCTGGGTCTGCACCTGCCATGGGAACTCGCCAGCTGTACCACCCCCTCCTGGGCTTATTCTGACATCCCTCTGAGGAGGGATCAGTGGTGGGCCTGTGCTGAGAGGTCCTACTCCTCTCTTTCTGAACAGCTGTTATATGGGCGATAGACAGTTTGTGGGTCCATCAGCAGAGAAGCCCACCACCAGATGAGATGGGAGAAGCACATGAAGAGCAACAGACATGAGATCAAGGCCCACGGACCCAGTCATGCCTCTGCCAAGGCCCTACTCTCTCCCTCTCTCATGATTTCTCTCTCTTCCTCATTTGCTATGGTATTAGAGGAACATTAGGGGAATTAACAGCCACAGTGGTGCCCCTTTCAGAAAAATTGAATCACTGCCTTAAATTCCTTCATTATTAATTTAAGATAATATAGGGAAAGACATACAGCTCAGCCCCAGAACCCAAGAGCCAGGCACATTATTATTTGTTCCCACAGAGCTGCAGAAGACAGTGGGACTCCATCGGTTTTCCTTCATTTCTTCCTGTTTCTAAGTCCCTTGAGGAAGACTGAGATGGCATAGAGCCCACAGAGCTCATGCAAACAAAAGCATAGGGGTAGAAAGAAGTAGAAAAATGCTCTAGGCAGACTGACCAGCACAGCCTGTCCACTCCCCCTTAAGTCCCTTATATTGAAATGTGCCCCAGCTGTTACCCAGAATGCTCTGTCCCAGTCTTGCACTGATAGCTATTATCAACCCTGAGAAAGAAAATACCTACCAGGAGGAGATCCTGGTGACTATTTTGACTCAAAAATTCAAAAACAAAATACAAACAAGCAAAACAAACAAACGAAAAAACAAACAAAAAAGAATGTCTATCAGCCATTGCTAAACTGAAACCTCTCACATGAACTGCACTCACTTTAGGGAGAAGCCTGCATTTAACTCCCTGAATCTGCACTAAACTGCCTGCCAGCCCTGTGTTCCTACTCTCTGAGCCAACCCTTATAAAGGAGTTCCTGGAATCCTGAGCTTTCCCTGTCCATTGGAACTGCACAGCTACATCCTTATTAGCATCTTTAGTGACCAATCGTAGCAGTTCCATTACGACCAATCATGACAGTGCTCTTTTGTCCAAACTGTAAGGATTTGGAATCCTCATTTGCATGAGGATGGACCAATTAGGGGTGAGGGCACGGACTTCTTTCTATATAAGTCAGCTCCCCTGTGGCTCAGACAACTCACTTTCCCTCTCCACCAAACACTGTGTTTCCCTGGCTGGAACACCCAAGACGTCTTGCAGGAGCAAAGCAGAACTGTCCTGTCCCAACAGAGCAGAGTAGAGTGAAGAGCTGTCTAGCTGGAGAGGGGCCAAGCTGCAATACTGAACCAAGCCACCTCACTGCCTCGCTCCCACCTCACAGCCACACTATTCCACAGTTACCTTATATCGTAACTGAGCTGTAACACTATTGAGCTATCTGACAGCTGTGCTGTTCAACAGCTAAGCTGTATCACAAATTAACTGTTTGCACTGAATAAAGTCTCATTCATGGCTCCTCAGATTGGGGATTCCTGTTGGTGTTGAATTGGTGCCAATGCCCATCAGCTGATACCAGGTAACTTTGGTCAATGGCCAGCCACACAGGAGCAGGCACGTGGCTAACTTCCACAGGGGACCACCTCTGTGAAAATGGACAACTCACTGTCCTGCACTGAGTGGTTTTAGGTGATTCTCTGGAAGTGAAAGCCTGCCTCCCTCCAGCTTACTACTGTGTTTCCCCGAAAATAAGACCTAGCCAGACCATAAGCTCTAATGTGTCTTTTGGAGGAAAAATTGTGGGGACAGAGCTCCAGAGAGCAGTTTCCAGGCTCTTGGCCTCACGAGGAGAGGTGCTGGCTCGGTTATTAGATGGCCATCAGCTGTAATCAGATGGCCATCCATTGTGGCCATCAGCTGTTACCGGTTAGCCATTAGCCACTAATATAACTGCAGTGGCTACGCCAGAGGGTTGGTTGGTTGGTCGGCAGAAAAGCAGTGAGCAGCTTGCAGCCAGCAAGTGCAGTTGGTTAGCAGAGAAGCGGATGGCGGATTGTGGCTAGCAAGTGCGATTAGCAAGTGCGGTTAGCAAGTGCGGTTAGCAAGGGCGGTTAGCAAGGGCGGTTAGCAAGTGCGGTTAGCAAGCGGATTACATTGCAGATCATGTTGATCCTACTTCCTGTGCCTCCCCAGCCACCATCTAGATGGGTGTGGGGACAGAGCCCCAGAAAGCAGTTTCCAGGCTCTCGGCCTCACATAGACAGGTGCTGGCTCAGGTAGTAAATGGCCATCAACCGTGATTGCATGGCCATCAGCTGTGGCTAGTTGGCCGTCAGCTGTAACCAGTGAGCCATTGGCCACTAATATAACGGCTGTGGCTACGCTAGCAGAGAGAGAAGAATGGGGGCTAGCAAGAAGATGGTGGCTGGGCTGGCAAGCGTGGATGGCGGTTTGCAGACAGTGTGGATCCAGCCTCCAGTGAGAGTATAGTGCCGCCAGCGAGAATATACTAGTATGACTCCCCCATCTATGGCTCCGTGCGTGTTCCTTTTTGGCCTCACCATGTCCTGCGTTATGTGGGGAGCGGGACCAGAGACCCCGCAGGTCGCCCGGCACGACAAATGGTGCAGCGAGCAGGGTCTCCCGCATGACAAAGGGGGTGCAGGAAGTCCCCTCGTTGAGGTACTGGCGGATGTTTGCTTTTGTGTCTCTACCAGCCGCCATCGAGAATATAGTGGTATGACTCCCCTATCTGTGGCTCCACTGTTGTTCCTTTTTGGCCTCAGCATATCCTGCGTTCTTGTGCGGGGAGCAGAACCAGAGTCCCTGCATGACAAAAATTAATATAAGACCCGGTCTTATTATACTATAAGACCGAGTCTATAATATAATAATATAGTATAATATAATACTAGGTCTTATATTAATTTTTGCTCCAAAAGACGCATTAGAGCTGATGGTCCGGCTAGGTCTTATTTTTCGGGGAAACATGGTAAACATGGTCCTGGACCTGAGATACAGCTCCTGTTCCAAGTTGTTTTACCCCTGCTCATCAGCACACAAAACTGAATAAATGTAACTACTCCGGACACTTAAGTCACATGCAGATGAGACCCTCCCCAGGATTATTTGTACATTTGTACATTTTAATAATTGCTTCTCAGGAGCCTCCTCCATGTTTCAAGGAGGTTGACTGTTTCCAATCTCCACAGTAAGTGAAAACCATCTGTGTCCTTCAGGCACTTGGCTCACCTGGCTGGTATTTTCACTATGCCCTGAAAAACAATCTGCCTAGAAAGACAGGCAGGCTCCTTTGTTTAAAGCCCTATCTCCAAGGAGTTACCAGAGGTCAGGTTGGTGGTGGGGGGTGGGGGCAAGGAGTTAGCATGGCCTACAAAAGACTGATATTGCCTGGCAAGAAAGTACATGGTTGGTGCTCAGCATCTGTAGCTGCAGTAAGAATGCCGATAACCTCTGCTCTATTATTATTGTCATTATTTTGATTTCCATAATAACAATATGATTTCCATGGCAACATAGGTCTGGAAATGGAAAACCTGCCTCTGAATCTCCAGTGCCGATCTCTGAGCCTTTTTCCTCATCTATAACCTGGGTTCAGAACTGTCTTTGCTCAAGGCTGTCATGAGACTTACTAACATAACACCTGTGGAACTGTTGCTGTGGCGCCTGCCACATTGTGACGAGTCCTGTCTTTGTGGATTTTCAAAATCTGCTTGCAGGTAATAAACAATTCACATTTCAAAGAGAACAACATCATGAAGGACTTTACCAGGAAGTAACAGGAAAAGTCAGGCCCTTTTCCTAGCATCTCAGAGCTACTGAACACTTATTGGAAGATTTTCAATCTGCAAATCAGCAGCCCGGTGATTCAGATTGTCTCAGTTAGAGGGCAGCACCCCATCTCCCCGAAGGCAGAGGGTGGGCCTTTGCATAATAGTTCAGTCTCTAATGAAGTTGAACATCTCAACTCTGGGTGACCTGAGACAAACGCCTGAATGACAAAGGAAGACTTCATACAGCCACTGTGCATGTCCACATTCATCCAAATATTTGCATTGACTTGTCAAGACATCTGGGTATGGACTAAGTTTTATCCCAGTGTTTGGAGTCTGCAGGTGAAGCCATGAGACCAGTGACATCAGCAGGATCACTTGCCACTGGATGTTCTCTTATGTAGATGGGAGACTTCTCCCTTCTACAGGGTGGAGAGTCAGGACCACGCACGGGGCTGCCTCTTAGTGGGTGTGTGACTGGTGGAGTGGAGACATCCAGGGATCTCAGACAAAGAACTTGTCCCAAATCCTGGCTTTGTCACACTGGCAACAATGAGCCTGGGAAACACTCTTAACTTCTCTTAGCCTTAGTTTTCTCATCTATAAAATGGGAATAAAGTGTTGATGAGTGGATTAAGCGGAAGAGTGCATGAAATGTTGATTTTTTTTCTTTTGTGGAAATTGCTAGTTTCTGTGTAAGATTTCTTTCAGGTATATACCTTGGAGTCATAGTGATAGGTCATAGGGTAAATCATTTTCAGACTTACTAGACATTGCCTAATTGCTCCCCAAAGTGGCTGTACCCTTTTATAGTGCTATCAGCAGTGTGTGAGAATTCAACTGAAATGTCCAATAACATTAAGTAGTAAATTGTACCTCATTATTTAATGGAAAATTTTATCACAGTAAAGAAATATATCTGTCAACATAAATGAATGTCAGAATAATGTGAGATTTAAAAAGAAGGAAATAGAAGAATACATCCAGTTATAATACCATTTCATACAGTTGCACAACATGGAAAACAATGCAATATATGAGATGATGCACATACACACACACATTCATGGGCAGGATCCTAGTTAACGAGGGGAGGACAGAGGATGGGTTTGGGACAGGTGATGATGAGGGGTTTACTGCACTGGCAACGTTTCGTGTATTAACATGTGTGCACAGGTGCATTTATTCATACGCCTTTTTGTTTGTCTTCAACATTGCACAGTTTATTTTGGAAAAATTTACATACACACACCCACACACACACAGTGCCAAACAAAATATATACACATTTTAAGAAAGGAAAAAAAGTATTAAAATTGTAATACTCTTTTTTGAAATTAAAGTTGATTGAGGTGACAATGGTTAGTAAACTTACATAGGTTTCAACTGTACAATTCTGTAATACATCATCTATATATCACATTGTGTGTTCACCACCCAGATTCATTATCACCCTAATAAATTTTAATTTAAAAAAATTGTAATAATATATATCAATAACAAAAGATGAATACATGTCATGTTTTACTTCTGCAATTACAAGAGATGCTCAAAGTGGTTACAATCAGCATAATTTTAATACAGCTCTCTCTCTCTCTCTCTCTCTCTCTCTCTCTCTCTATATATATATATATATATATATATATATATATATATATGTATATATATATATATATATATATATATGTGTTCTTCAAGTATAAATTATTTTCTTACGCTTGCACCTTGGTCTCTCTCCCTGTATTGGGTGAACGAGGGGTACACTGCCCCGTGTCTGACGGATGTCTGAAGGACACCCTGGGTGGGAAATTAGAGACTGAACCCTCATCCTTAGGAGGACATAGGGGTCCTGGCTAGAACTTTTGTAGATAATCAGTCTTCATAAAATATCTTCTGGGTGAGCCAATTCCACAAAGCACACAGGGTAATGGATTCGTGTAATTGCTCTCTCCTAATTGTTCACTCCACATGACTTAAACCTAGGTGGACCTAAAACTGCATTCTCAACTGAGGGAGTAGAAATAAGCCTTCTGAGTTCATCCTGAGGGCAGCTGAAATGGAGGGCTGAAATTAACTGATGGAAGGAACCCCAAGGGTCATTTAGCATATAGATTTTACTTTATAGATACATATAGTGAAAGCAATCATTCCTCATCTGGAAGTGGCACCAGCAGGGCAAAACAAACGTGTCTCTGTTGAACTCAGTTATCGCACTGCCAGTTTGGGACCCCTACCCAAATTTCTTCAATAGACTCTACCTACCTATAGGATAAAGTCTGGGTTTCTCAGTGGGCACTCTAGGTCCATACTGTCTGGTCCCAGCCAACTTTCTAGATATGTGTCCCTGCTGCCCCCCAAATGCCCTGCACACCCCTGCTGCTGGCTGCTCTCTGAGTGGGCAGCATTTTCCCACCTTATTTTTTTAGTGTTACTCTCTTTCCCATGTGGCCTCATCTTTGTTGGACTTTCACGTGCTGCTATTCAGGGCCACCTTGGTCATGCCTTCTTCTATTAGATGTCCCTGATAATCCGGTGGATGTTGTACTAATAATAGTCCTTTATTTTGTACAGCCTTTAGAGGCAATGTGTGTATTTGCTCCTTTAAGCCACATTCTGAGACAGGTTTCCTTACTCTCATTTTACAGATGAGAAAACAATACTGAAAGCTATCGACTGGGAACTAATTTGACTAGGTGTTTCATCACCAAAAGGATTTATTCTAGAAAAAAAAGATTGCAATGCAGTGTACACAGACATAGCAAGCCATGAGCCCACACTCAACAATGTGTCATGATGGAGGGGTATTTACAGAGGGGAAAAGGAAGTTAAGGAGAGGGGTAATTAAAACCATAGAGCTTTATTGTAAGCATAGGGTTCTTCCTGTGTTGTTCTCACAATGACGTAGAGTGTGAAAACTCTTCCCATAGGCCCTAGCTCCTCCCACAAACCCCCCTGACCACGTTCATTTAAAGTCAATATTTGTCAGAACAAAGTGAATGTCCCAAGGCTGCAAGGTGAGTAACTGATTGAGACTGTTCTTATGCCTGTTTTAGACATATTGCTTCTGCCTGAAATCCTTCCAAGCTTTAGTTTTTGAACTTACCGATACCATGTTGCTTGTCAGTTAGCTGTGTATTTATTTCCCTCATTAATTTTAAAAGCCTCGTGGGCAGGTACTGTTTTACTCAGCTACACATCTCCATGGTCTCCTTAGTGTTTGGTTTATAGTTCATGTTTATTTAGTAAATGTACATTTGTTTACTGAGTGAAAGCTCCACTTAGTACCTGTGTGTCTTTGTGTGTGGTGTGTCTATAGGTGTGTGTCTGATGTGTTTGTGTGTATGTATATGTCTCTATGTGTATATCTGTGTCTGTGTGTGTGGTGTGTGTTTCTGTGTGTTCATGCACATGTGTGTGGTGTGTATGTGTACATATATGTCTCTGGTGTGGTATGTGGTGTGTGTCTGTGTGTATTTTTTGCCTGTGTGTAGTATGTGGTGTGTGTATTGTGTGTCTGGGAGTGTCTGGGTATGTGGTTGGTGTGCATTGTGTGTGTGTGCATTATGAGCAGAGAAGAGGGAATGAAGAGTGATTGGACAAGGTGAGCTTCTCTAAAATCCATGGCATGTGTTTCCACATAAATAGTAGTCTTTTTACTCCACAACAAATATTGATATTTAGAAGCAGTAGAGGCTGGTCTCCCTCACCCATACCTCTCTCCTCTTTTACCTTTCGCTCCCCCCTATGATGATGGCCTCATTCTAGATATGGACCTGACCCTTCATTTTCTCACCCTGTGCCTCTGTCTGTTTATTAACTTGTATGAAGAACCAAGCACTTGAGTGATGTCATAAAAATGGTGGCTTGAGACAAACCTCTTGAAATCTCCTCTGGAATTTATAACAAATTGAACAACTGTAACTCCACAAAGGACTCCCTGAACAGCAGACAGGCAAGACTAAGAGGCAAATTACTGAAATCACCTAAAGGTGGGCATATTATGCAAGCAGGGGAGGAAGGAAAGGAGAAGTGTAGAGACAGAGCTGCGCAGGGGCAGGACGCAGACGTAGCTCATTGCTCCGAGCTCACTGCATTCCATAACTATCGCAGCTGTGAGAAAGGGAAGAACTCAGACTGCTAGCGCTCCGCTTATGGCCCACAGGGCTGAGGGGACAGCATATAATATGGCTGAACCCAAGGCTCATGGCAGAGACCTCGGAGCAAAGATGAGGGAAGAGGGCTGAAAATGGTGGTTTAAGCCCTCACTGCCAAGCAGAGAATGAAAGCCTTAGACATGGAGAATAGCCGCCCCCTCCCTACCCAGCCAGAGGTCACCCTTCCCCTACGTGCCTGGCGCTAGAAGCGGAACAGTAGCAGTGTCAGATCAAAAGAACAGAATATTTGCAGTTCTGAGAACTGTGGTCCACAGACACAGACTCACAGCCCAACTAGTTCTGGCAAAGGGGAGGGAGCTGTGGAAGCAGGACCGGCTGTGGTGGTGGTAGCCAGCATTGCTCTGAACCACCTCTTACAACTCACCCCACCATATCCTCACCTATCTGGGTGGGTCCCTGTAGGAGTAAACAGAGCTGCTGAAATACACAAGCTCTGAATATGGTGCAGGAAGAGCTTTGGAATTTCAGAAGCTCTCCAAATCCCCACACAGAGGTAGTGGCATGTGACTCAAGCAAACTGTTCACAGAAAAGAAGCCTACATTCCAGGTAATCCCCCCTTGTGGGAGAAGGCAGAATAGTGCAGAGAAAACATAACACGACAGTGTGAGAGAGAATAAAAGGCTGCAGTCAGAGAGAAAATAAAACATTCTACCAACAACTACTGGAAAACAAAAGAAAGACCACTTTCTTTGCAGAACCCTCTCCTGTAGAAGTCTACGAAAAGAAATAATAAATCGTTAATTGCCATGAATAACCAAGGCAACAAGACAGCTCAGAAAGAAACTGAAAAGTATCCAGAAAATGAACTTAAAGATATGGAAATATGTGACTTAAATGACAGAGAATTCAAGATTGCAGTTCTTAAAAAACTCAACGAGATGCAAGAAAGCACAGACAGGCAGTTTAATGAACTCAGAAACACAATCAAACAAAATGAACATTTTACCAAAGAGATTGAAGTTTTAAAAAAGAACCAAAAAGAATTTCTGGAGGTTAAGAACTCAATAAAAGAAATGAAAAATGAAATAGCCAGCTTAGGTAGTAGAGTTGACCAGATGAAGGAAAGAATCAGTGACATCGAAGATGAAAATCTGGAAATGACACAGATGGAAGTAGAAAGAGACTTGAGACTTAAAAGAAATGAAAGAACTCTACAAGAACTTTCTGACTCCATCAGAAAGAGCAATATAAGAATAGTGGGCAGACCAGAAGGACAAGAAAGAGAGAAGGGAACAGAGAGTATATTCAAACAAATAGTTGATGAGAACTTCCCAAACTTGTGGAAAGAACTGGATCCTCAAATCTCAGAAGCAAATAGAACACCTAATTACCTCAACCTCAACAGGCCTTCTCCAAGGCACATTGTATTGAAGCTGTCAAAAACCAACAACAAAGAAAGAACCCTCAAAGCAGCCAGGGAAAAGAAGACAGTAACCTACAACAGAAAGCCCTTTAGAAATTCATGAGATTTTTTGGCAGAAACTCTACAAGCCAGGAGGGAATGGAACCAAACATTCAAACTATTAAAAGAGAGAAATTATGAGCCAAGAATAATACATCCAGCAAAGATATCCTTTAGAAATGAAGGAGGAATAAAGACCTTTCCAGATATACAGAAGCTAGGTAATTTTCTAACACATGACCTGCACTACAAGAAATACTAAAGGAGGCTATTTGACCAGCATCAGCGGGGATAATTTGTGGAAAACAAAACATAAAAGGAGGGAGAGTAAAGGTTTGAATCGGAATATGGGAATGGAGAAAGTAAGCATGCTGAAGAAAATGAATACTCTAAATACCAAACTTTCTTTTACATAAACTTAAGGGTAACCACTCAAAAAAATTCCAGAACTGAGATATATAACACAATAAAAGAAAAAACAGAGGGAAAACCATAGAATACCACCACACAGAAATAATAGACAACAACAAAAAGGCAAAAAAAAAAAAAAAAAAAAAAAAAAAAAAAAAACAATGGAAACACAGTATTACCAGAAAGCCAAAGATAGATGATAGGAAATCCTCACATATCAATAATCACCCTAAATGTAAATGGACTGAACTCACCAATAAAAAGGCACGGGGCAGAAGACTAGATCAAAAAACTAAACCCAACCATATGCTGTCTCCAAGAAACACATCTCAGCTACAAGGACAAATATAGACTCAAGTGAAAGGGTGGAAATTGACACTCCAAGCAAATGGTATCCAGAGAAAATCAGGTGTACCCATATTGATGTCAGATGAAACAGACTTCTGGTGAAAAAGGTAAGAAGAGACAAAGATGGGCATTTCGTAATGGTAAAGTGGACTATACAATAAGAAGACATAACAATCATCAATATTTATGCCCCCAATCAGGGAGCACCAAAATATACCAAGCAACTACTAACAGAACTAAAGGGAGAAATTGACCAAAACACAATTATACTAGGGGACCTATATACATCATTGACAACTATGGATAGATCATCCAAACAGAAAATAAAGAAAGAAATAGCAGCCCTAAATGACACATTAGATAAAATGGACATAATTGACATTTATAGAGCACTTCATCCTACGACATCAGACTACACATTTTTTTCTAGTGTACATGGAACATTCTCAAGAATAGAACATATACTGGGACATAAAACTAGCCTCAGCAAATTTAAGAAGATTGAAATCATACCAAGGATATTCTCTGATCACAAAGCTTTGAAATAGGACATCAACTGCAAAAAAAAAAAAAAAGAAAAAAAAAAAAGAAGGTAAAAACAAATACATGGAGATTAAACAACATACTTTAAAAGAACGACCGGGTCAGAGAAGAAATAAGAGGAGAGATCAAAATATACATAGAAGTATATGAGAATGAAAATACATCCTACCAAAATTTTTGGGATGCAGTGAAAGAGTTTTAAGAGGGGAATTTATATCATTCCCTGTTTCAAGAAACAAGAAGAATCCCAAATAAATAACCTCATGTTATACTTTAAAGAACTAGAAAAAGAAGAATAAATGAAACCCAAGGAAAGCAGAAGAAAGGAAATAATAAAAATCAGAGCAGAAGTCAATGAAAGAGAGAACAAAAAGACAATACAAAAAAATAATGTGACAAAGAGCTGGTTCTTTGAAAACATTAATAAAATTGAGAAATGCTTGGCTAGACTCACTAAGACAAAAAGAGAAGATACTAATAAACAAAATCAGAAATGAAAGAGGGGAAGTTATCAAGGATGCCACAGATATGCAAAGGACCATCCAAGAATACTATGAAGGACTGTATGCCACAAATTTCAATATCCTAGAAGAAATGGACAGGTTCTTAGAAACATATAGCCTTCCTAGGCTGACTCATGAAGAACTGGAAAATCTAAATAGACTGATCACCAGTAATGAAATTGAATCATTCATCCGAAACCTTCCCACAAACAAAAATCTGGGACCGGATGTCTTCACTAGTGTATTGTACCAAACCTTCAAAGAGACTCTAATACCTGTCCTACTCACTCTCTCCCAAAAAAATGGAAGAAGAGACAGTACTCCCTAACTCATTTTATGAGTCCAAAATTACCCTGATACCAAAACCTGGTAAGGACGACACAAAGAAAACTACAGACCAATATCTCTGATGAATACAGATGCAAAAATCCTAAACAAAATTCTAGCAAATCGAATACAACAATACATTAAAAAGATTATTCATCACGACCAAGTGGGGTTCATCCCAGGGGCACAAGAATGGTTGAGCATCCACAAATTCATCAACGTGATTCATCACATAAACAAAATAAAGGACAAAAATCATATGATTATATCAATTGACGCAGAAAAGCATTTGACAAGATACAACATGCATTTATGATTAAAACACAATAAAATAGGTATAGAAGGAAAATACCTTAACATAATAAAGGCAATATATGACAAATCCTCAGCTAATATCATAATTAACCATGAAAAGCTGAAGCCCTTGCTCAGGAATATGACAGGGCTGTCCCTATCACCTCTGCTTTTCAAAATAGTGTTGGAAGTCCTTCGCAGAACAATCAGGAAAGAGAAAGAAATAAAAGGCATCCAGATTGGGAATGAAGAAGTTAAATTGTCACTGTTTGCAGATGGCATGATGCTATATATAGAAAACCCTAAAGACTCCACCAGAAAGCTGTTAGAAACAGTAAATGAATACAGTCAAGTTGCTGGCTACAAAATCAACATACTAAAGGCCACTGCATTCCTATACACTAACAATGAAATCTTAGAAAAAGAAATAGGAAAGCAATTCCGTTTGCAATTGGAACAAAAGGAATAAAATACCTAGGAATGAACTTAACCAAGGATGTAAAATACCTATATACTGAAAACTAAAAGACATTTTTTAAAAAATTGAAGAAGACACAAAGAAATGGAAAGACATTCCATGTTCATGGATTGGATCAACACTGTTAAAATGGCCGTATTACACCCAATGGAATTTTTTTAAAGAACTAGAACAAAAAATCATCAGATTTGTATGGAACCTTAAAAGACCTTGAATAGCCAAAGCAATCCTAAGAAAAAAGAACAATGCTGGAGGTATCACACTCCCTCACTTTAGCTTGTACTATGAGGCAACAATAATCAAAACACCATAGTATTGGCAGAAAACAGACATGTAGACCAATGGAATAGAATTCAGAACCCGGAAATAAACCCACATAGCTATGGAAGCATACAATGGAAGAAAGACAGCCTCTTCAATAAATGGTGCTGGGAGAATTGGATAGCCACGTGCAAAAAAATGAAACTGGACTGCTATCTGTCACCATGTACCAAAATTAATTCAAAATGGATTGAAGACCTAAACATAAGACCTGAAACAATAAACTGCATAGAAGAAAACATCAGTACTAAACTTATGGACCTTGGGTTCAAAGAGCATTTTATGAAGTTGACTCCAAAGGCAAGGGAAGTAAAAGCTAAAATAAATGAATGGGACTATATCAAACTTAAAAGCTTTCTCACAGCAAAAGAAACCATTGACAAAATAAAGAAGCAACCAACTGAATGGGAGAAGATTTTTGGAAACATTGCCTCCGATAATGGGCTAATATCTAAAATATACAAGGAACTCATGCAACTCAACAACAAAAAAACAAAAATTGAAAAATGGGCAGACAACCTGAAGAGACATTTCTCCAAAGAGGACATACACATGGCAAATAGACATATGAAAATACGCTCAACATCATAAATTGTCAGAGAAATGCAAAGAAAGACCACAATGAGATATCACTTTACCCCAGCCAGAATGGCTATCATCAACAAGACAAATAGTAACAAGTGTTGGAGAGGCTGTGGAGAAAAAGAACCCTCATACACTGTTGGTGGGAATGCAGACTGGTGCAGCTGTTATGGAAGGCAGTGTGGAGATTGCTCAAAAAATTACGAATAGAATTACCATATAACCCAGCAATCCCTCTCCTGGGTATCTACCTAAAAAATCTGAAAACATTTAGAGATAAAGACACGTGTGCTCCAATGTTCATTGCAGCTTTGTTTACGGTGGCCAAGACATGGAAACAACCAAAATGTCCTTCGATAAATGAATGGATAAAGAAGTGTGGTATATATACACAATGGAATACTATTTGGCGGTAAGAAAAGATGATATAGGAACATTTGTGACAACATGGATGGATCTTGAGAGAGTAATGCTGAGCGAAATAAGTCAGACAGAAAAAGCAGAGAACCATATGATTTCACTGATATGTGGTATATTAACCGAAAACAACAAATGAACAAGACAAACAACTGAAAGAGCAAAACTTCATAGACATAGACAATAGTTTAGGGGTTAGCAGAAGATAAGGAAGGAGAGGATAGCGGGGCTCTAGAAGAGGGTAAACAGTGTCTAATATATGGTGATGGAAAGAGAACTGACTCTGTGTGGTGAACACACAATATGAGATATAGATAATGTATTACAGAATTGTACTAACAATTGTCGCCCCAATAAAACTGTAATTTAAAGGAAAAAACAACAACAAGAAACCCCACCAAACTCTTGAGAGAATAAAAGCATCCCCATCACTCACAGTGCCAGCAATGTTTCCTGAGTGATAATCAATTTGTTCTATGAAATGCATTTGGACGAAGAAGCTAGAAGAGAGTTACAAGGGCATGGAGCTTGCCAACATAAAACACTCACATGTGCTCCCACTTAAAGACCTTGCCCATTCTTCAAAGAGCAACAGCACATACTCATTGCTTGGCTGGGCCCATTCTTCAGCATCAAGGCAATGTGCCCCAGCTGAAAAAATAGTTTCCAAATAATTCTACAGAATTTTTTCCATAAGCTGATTCTCTTGAGGAAAAGAAAATAGTGAACTATGAGAAAATTTATCCCCTCACTGCCATTTCAGCCTATGGGGTGCTTAGAAAGAGGTGTGTATAGAGACAGGAGTTTGGGAAATAGAAAATCCTTCCTTCAGATCAGTTGGGATGAGGGTCTGAGCAATTTGTGAGTCCAAGTCTTGGCTGTTATCCCTCACGTATTATAGTCTTGAGAACACAGTCCCAGGAAGCTGCAAAATGCCCCAGAGCAGTGGGCATCTTGAGGGTAATGATGGTTGTTGCCACACCCTTATTTCTTAGGGGTCATAGTGGTAATACCTTTATAGGCATTGTCTAATAAATTCTTAGAACATTACATGTGAAATAAGAACACTTCAACCCTTTATACCAGGGGTGTCCACACTTTTTTCAACGTTTTTGACCAAGGGCCATATGCGGTAAAATACACAAACAGCCGGGCCACTCACTCGAGGTGAAGTACGTATTGCCTCACCTGGTTTATTTAAGTAAACTAAATATATTTTTGGAATTTGCTGTGGGCCAATTAACAATGGATTGCAGACCGCAGTTGGTCCGCGGGCCACAGTTTTGACACCCCTGCTTTATACAATTAAGGAAACTGAGATTTAGAGTGACTGAGTGGTTTTACAGGGTGATAAAGCTAACAAATAGAAAGGTGAGGATGCAAGCCTAGGTCAGCAAGAATTCAATAATGTCTGCTACAGTGCCAGGGCCTGGCATAATCCCTAGCTCTTGGCAGGTATTCAAATTAATGAAAGGGAGAAGGAAAGGAAGGAAGGAAGAAAGACAAGCTGTTGGGAAAGGAACAAGCTGATTAATCTCGGCTGAATCTGGTCACTCAGCAGAGATTGTGGCACTTCCTGGTCTGTCCATTCTAAGTTCAAGCGCTCCACACTCTGACTTGTTTACACACCTCCTGCCAACATGGGGATGAGGGTCCTGCTGACTAGTGCTGCATAAAGCTTCTTCACTGTCCTTCCCAGGACACCAGTTAGTCTGTTCTCAGAAAATGGTCCACTGAAAGATGGTTGAAGCCTGACCACTCAAGTCTCCACTTAGAAGCATGTCTGTGGACTCTGAGCCATAAACCTTTGTCTAGCCCAGCCGCCTTTTCTGGCTTCAGCCCAGCCACTGCCCAGACGAAGTTTACCTTTCGACATGCTGTTTGGCTTTAGTAAAGGAAGAGGTGAGTTGGTCTTCTAAGTAACTGGACTAGAAGGGTCAGAGGGGAGAAAAACTTTCTTCAACTGTGCGTTCTTCCTGGATGTGGGGAAGGCAAATGTCCCTTTCTATAAATGTTGGCAGAAATTTCATTTGTCTCCTTGGTGATCTAATTATAAAAATGGAAAAGCACTTCAGGTTGCAACTTCATTGAAAGGGTAAAATAGTGCCCAGAGGTCTAGCATCAAATGAAGTGCTAGACAAGGGTCCTCTGGTCCCTCACTGAGGCCAATGGAGAGCAAAACGGGACAGAGCCAGTACACTGGGGAGGTTTCATGACGCAGGAGTCAACTTATATTTTGGGGGCCCTACTAAATTCAAAGCACCATGTGAGGCATTGTTGGGGGGCTATAAACAAGTCTTTACCCCAGAATTCCATTAAAATCTAGTGAAGGAAAAGGACATGAAACAGATATTTTAATATGTAATGACTAGTAGATAGATTTGTGCTCAAACTATGCTCTTCAAGTTATTCTGAGGATAGAATTGTCTTGGTAACCAGAACTCATGGGTTCCAAATTCCTTTATCTGCATGACCTATAGTCTTGGATGTCTATCCTTGGGAATAAAAATCGTTCTCCAACCCACCAGCCTGACCTCCCCATGCCTTCTATATCCATTCTTCAGCAGGCTGTGGTTTTGAGAGGTGTCTGTTGCCTCTCAGACTTTTCTCCAGCTTTGCCTCACTGTTGGACAGTTGTCTCCGTGGCTGCCAAGCTGAATTAACCAATGAGACAAAGCTGACTGTGCTTCCAGTAGTACATGTAGCTCATTGCCAAGAGTGGGGGAAAGAGGATCTTGTGATGACGCCAAATACAGGTCACACACTTCTGCTGGCTCCCAGGACATGTGGCTCCAGGAACCCCTGCAGAGAATGAGCTCCATCTCTGTTTACAGTGTCTGGCAGTAACATTTGCCACCTCCGGAGCAGCAGGCGGAACAAACACAATCATTGCCAAGTTTCTGCCCAGGGAATTGGTTCTGATGGCTTCAGTTGTGTTGATTTTCTTTCAGGGAAGTAAATGAATCAGGTCTCCTGAAATCCCTGAGGCAGGTGTTTGAGGACTGACAGATTCAGGGAAGTACGAGAGACCAAAATTCGAATGTGAACAAACCTCCTTTCCTCCTGTGTCGACTCTCTTTCCATTGCAGTCTGGGGTTCCTCTGCTAGGGTTCAAAGTGGTTTCCAAATTGGTTAAGATTGGTGTTTAGATAAACGAGAAGTGAGCTGGGGGTAGGAGGAGGGAAAGAGAAATATATCAGGGAGAAGGCCCAGAGAGAGACAAGCATCTGACGTAAAAGGAGAAGAGAAAAATAATAAATACAGCTGGCATTAAAAAAGTAAATATATATATATATATA